>NW_026936589.1:0-74796 GCF_032062105.1 Saccostrea cuccullata
GAAAACAAAAAAGATATAAAGACTTTTGTTTCAACCAATCGGAACGAAGCGCACGTGCATGCGCGTGAGATCTTGCTATTTTGACCATGTCATCATGTCTATACTACTATTATATCCTTATATTATGAGTATCAAAGCATTTCATCAAAAATTTAAAAGGTTACGGCTATATCTATCATATTGGTCATTTCACGCGTTACACGTGTGCGCACATGCACGCACGTGCGCGCAAAATGACCTTCGTTCCGCACATCTACATAACATACCTAGTGACCCTAAAAAGGTTTCACCTAGATCGGATGAGTAGTTTACGAGAACACTCGCGGACAAAAAAAGTACCGGAGAAGAAAATTCAGAAAAAAAGTAAAAGCAATATGTTCCCAAACTCCGTTTGGGGAACATAATAAGAAACAGAGTAAAAACAATATGTTCCCAAACTCCGTTTGGGGAACATAATTATATGGTTCTCAGCTATGTTAAGGACCGATATAAAAAATGTGACCTTTGCGCCGTTTTGATATGTATTGCTTCTTTTAAAAAGTTTTAACAAAGCAATTGAATACTTGTAGAAAATGTAATATAGCTATCAATAATGGATACGACTGGGCTGTAGTTTTTACCAATTATATCGCGTGTATCAGCTGTTTGTCACGTGACTTGTATAAAAATAGAATTGTTAAGCTGAATGTAATAAATGTGGATAATGCAAGGGCATACGTTTTTTTTTTTCAAGAAAAAAATTGATACACATTAAAAGAGGTTTATATTCTCTACTTAAAAAGTGCTGGGAGCTATTCAGTGCTGTTTGCGAAGTACTTAAAATTTTGCCGAAAATGCTTATTATATCTAAAAATTTCCACTTCGCTTTAATTCTGTTATAAATAAAATTCATGTTATGCAGACCAGGATCAGCTCCCAGCACTTTTCAAAATAAACACTATATGAGAAATAAACATTCCAAATTTCAGCTCAAACAAAATAGTCTATGCCCTTGCACTTTTGATGTAAATCACGAATACGCTCATCGTTTCAGCGAAGTTCTTTATTTTCCTTATCCCTTTACAGTTTCAATGCTACTAGATAAATTCGTTAATCTACTCCTCTGGATCATTTGTGCTGCGTCAAACCAAGGCTGATAACGTCATATTTGACAAAAGGCTTTCTTCTATTACTCGATTGTATCGCTATCAAGTATTGAAATTTTACAAGATTTTTTGAATAATCGATAAAATAAATAAATTCAAGTTGTTATTTACAAATGATCATGTTGTTAATTAACGTAGGTCGCGGGTTTACAGGGCTTTTAAAAGTGTTCGAAAACATACCATGAAAATTACCTATATGATTTCTCTACCTTTGATTTCCATTCTCTGAAAATTTCATAAAATTCGTCTGCACCGTTTTTGTGTAATTGAATTCCAAAGATGTCATTGTTGTAGTAACATTTTCTAAGATATTCTATTCCATTGTATAGGGAAAACGTCGTTTTTGGTTTGTTTTCAGGCAAGGTTCTGATTTAAAAAATATCAATAACTTTTAAATCGTGCAGACAAATTTGTTTATCCTTTGGTATATAAAAGTAGAATTGATTTGATATAAATCTATGTAAAAAAAATAATATGTCTTCGGGTTCATTTTTTCGTAATTAAATTCAGATAATTGATTTTACATTGACAAATGTAGCATTTTTAAGAACAACGTCATAAAATATCGCGACGTCACGCTTTATGGTGTGAATATCAACCCGGTATACAGAGCACAAAAAAAAAATTATACGGATTTTAAGAAAAAGGAAATTCATGTATATCTGCTTTCATAATTCAATAAAATAACTATTAGACATTTTTCCCTTTCAACTTATTATGTCTAATTTTAGTGAAAAATTCACGTACACGGCGTAAACCAACAATCAGTCCTTTAGTTTCTTTTTTTTTATTTTCTTTATGTTCATTTCTACCGTTTCTTTTTATTCATGCGCGGATTCTCGCCGGAATTTGGAAAATAAAAGTGACCTTGTATCCCCCCCACCTTGGAAAAGGCAGACTCTCCATCTCAGTTGAAATCGCAGATCTGTGATCTAAGTTTGTTTGAAAAGTCGTTGGTATGAAGAAGATTTAGAAGTCAAGGACTACTAACATCCCCAACCCTCAACACCGAAATATGTTGTTACGTACGCTTTGTATTCATCCTTTTTCGGTAGAAAATTCAGCAAGGGTATCAAATCAACAATAACTTCTTCCGAATCAATTTCCGCCAAATACCCCCCCCCCCCCAACACCCCCCGAGTATGAGTATTAATGCATTCATTGTATTTAGTATTTACACTGTATATTGAAAATGTTTTTGTTTACAAAAAGGCAGCAAATAGGCCTAGCTAATTATAAATATATCTTAATGTGATTTTATTTTATGCTTAATATACGTATAAGGATAGAAAAAATGCGTTTAAAAGGAATTTAGAGGGGTAAATGGGACGATAATTTAAACATTAATTTTATTTGGCACAATAAACAGGCAGATTTTATTTTGTTCTTAGACTTTCATTGTATACATATAACATTAATTCTACTGAATGAACATGGAAAGCAACGCAGCGAATAAAATATCTACATGTAACTAGCAACAACGCGTGCCGTTACCACAGGCGCTTGACGTTTTTAAACTTTTTCTTTATAAATAAAAAAAAATTCCCCATTATAATAATAACCCCGTTATTATTAGTCCCCTATCGGTGAAACCGGAGGGGACTATAGGTTTCATCTGCGTCCGTCCGTCCGTCCGTCTGTCCGTTCTCACGAAATAATGGTGAAGTGACAATTTTTGTGCCCATTTAAGATTTATGTGACTCTTTTGTTTTATGTGACTGTCACATACAAATTTGATTTTTTTTTAGCAGAAATGAGTGTTATGTGACTTAAAAAATCATTCTAAAGAAGTGTCACATAAAAAAATACGGACAATATTGTCCGTATATGGACGTCCGTCAAAAGGTTTTGAGATTTACCTCCCTTACCCCATGTATCATGTTTTGCGCCACATAATTTTTTTGGAAAAAGTCACATAAATTTGTCAGTCACATAACCTGCATTTCGTGGGTCTGTCCGTCCGTCTGTCCGTCCCCGTCAGTCTGTCCCACTTGGTTTTCCACACTTTTTTTTAAACGCTTGCAGATATTGAGCTGAATTTTGGTACGTGAGTGTATCTTGATGAGTTACAGATCAAGTTTGAATTTCGTTACGCTTCATTGATTTTTGACATAATTATGGCATTTTGAATATTTTTCATTCCCACTTGGTTTTCCGCACTTTTTTTCTAAATGCTTGCAGATATTGAGCTGAATTTTGGTACGTGAGTGTATCTTAATGAGTTACAGATCAAGTTTGAATTTCGTTACGCTTCATTAATTTTTGACAGAATTATGGCATTTTGAATATTTTTCATTATCGCTTAATTAAGATCGGGTCGAACTGCGCTAACCTCCGATTGTCGACAAAAATATGAAGCGGGGAAAAGACGATGTATAAATGAGTTGAACTGGCGTCTTAATGTTTATTATTTTATTAGATTTAAGGAATTTACAACTTGAAAATCTTTCAGTTTAACCTTGGACATGACTTTTGCACATTAAAAATTGACATCCTGAAGAAAAAGGGGAACCCGGTAGGGGACATGTATTGCTGATGCAATACTCTCAGAATGCTTGTTATAGTAGGGAACAATTTTATTTATAAATAGAAAGGTTAAAAACGTCAAGCGCCTGTGGCCGTTACTTACACAGGCAATTGGAGTATCGACCCCCCCCCCCTTCTGTTTTTCTGGGGGTTTCCCTATTTTGGATTTTAACATGTTTAATACGTATTGCATGTTATTAATAATGTTACCCTTTTATCTCTTTATGCAGTTTTTAAATACCATGTTTTTCGTTTTCGACTGATGCATAAAAAGAGACGGCTTGCAATTTGTTTTTATTCTCGACGTCTGTCTCACAATCTTCACTTGCATAATCATTATCTAAAGCGTAGAGAATCATGGAATATGAAGACATTGATAAGTTTTAAAAACATGCACACTTTTTTTTCAAATTTCCATTTATATAATTCTTTTTTTGCCTCCGATTATTAAACATTTCGATTAAATCAACGTGCACATTTAGGGCGGAGTTAAAAAAAATGGAAAAATTTTACTCATCCCTGGCGTTAGGAAGTAAAAAAATGGAAAGGAGGGAGGGGGTCATATCCTAGTGCCTATGGTTATTTACAAGGGGTCAATGCCGGTCAAAAAATGTATATATGATATATATAATTTAGTTTTTGTTTCATTAAGATTACCCCGGAGGTGCCTTAGCAGTCTTTACTTTGTGATCAACCTAATATAGATTTGTCTGAGATAAGCACATACCGTTTCATAATTGAGTTAAACTTTCAAAGTTTTGACGCTGTTTACGGAGATAAATGAAAACAAAGACATGCATGCCATATATAGAATATCACACTGCTGTTTTGATCTCGGCCCTGGTATCAGCCCGAGCGGCTGGTATCGGCCAAAGCCCAGAGGGCGCGGGCCGAGACCACCCGAGGGCTGATACCAGGGACGAGATCAAAACAGTGGTGTGATGTTGTTTATATCATATACCTAAAACCAAAGAAAAAACAAATATTTTGATTTTTTTTATCATCACGTTTACAATACGCAAGTTTCGAGATTATCTCCTTTGGTGCGCTCTTTCGTTGAGGAGGAGAGTTTCGTTGCCGCGTAAACAAACAGGTGGGACTAATATTTGATATTTATATATTGGATACATAGTATCATCGATATATTTGGTTTATAATAACTACATGATTGTCAGGATGCATTCTACATTTCGAGAGTAACTAAATTAATTTAAAGACGTCATTTCGTAAAGCAAAGAAATCGTAACAAAAAAGAAAATGTCGGTGGAGGTGAGACTTTTCAGACGAGGGAAGAAATTTTGACCTCAAATAAAATCGATACACATCCATCTGATCATTGTACGTAGGCGATCTAGGTGATTATGTTCCTTATTATAACTTCGAAAAACCTACAAACTTATTTTAAATAGTTTGTACGATCAAGGAACTAGGTTACTTTTTATTAAGACTACGACGTTTTCACTTTCGTTTTAAATTTAAAGTATATTTGTAAATATGCATAGTTGTACTTGATAAAATCATCATATACATCACTGCATAATATCATTTTCTTTTTATAACATTAAATAAATTTTAAAAGCCATAATATCTTTCATTTTTTTTGCACGTTTGTATATAGAAACAACCTGTCCCACCTTTCTGTCGAAATGGATACTTTTTGCGCCCTTATCGTAGGAGAGTTACAATCTCGAAACTGGCGTATTTTGTCATAACAAAATATTAGAGTTATCTTTCTTTATTTCGATGTTCCTGGAGATGATGCTTGACGGTGAATAATCAACTAGAGATAGATTTGCCTGGTCTGGTCATTAAAAAGAATAGTCCTGGTGTTTTTAAACATTTCAATTCGAAGCACATTTATTTAGATAACAAAGATTTATAAGGTCCCAAACTTAAAAATATTTTACTTTCACTTTGGATCGAACCGGGGTTACAACTTCGTGAACGAATCGTTACAATTTGTAAACATGAGATTTATAGTAAAATTTGTTTTGTTTACAATATACCCGGGTATATTTAATTAAAATGGCACATTAGCCTAATGAAAACTTGGTATTGTCTTACTGTCAAAGCAAATAAACGTCCATTGTTTCAAAACATGATTTGTTGCTGTCCTAGAAATAAACAAGAGTTACCTCTCTTACGTCACAAATACTATCATTTGGCGCACTTTTCAAAAGCAATTTTCTCAAAATTCTAATATGAAAAAATATTTTTTAAAGATTCTAGTTAGATTTTTCGATATGTAATGTTTCTCTTTAATACTTAAATCTGAAATTTACTCTTAATTCACACAAATTAAACAGAAATAATGATTTGAAATTTGAGGGCGAGACAGCCCCTTGACGACGGGCCGAGACAGAGATATCTCAGCCATGAGGGCGAGACAGCCCTACTTCCGTGGCGCTGTCTCGCCAAGTCCAAAACGCCTGTATCAGGGCTGATACACTATTATGGTTGTGTAGATAAATTATCGTAGAAGACAATGCTAATAAACAGTTTTATGTATTCTTATGCTTATCTGCAAGCTCACCGCAGCTTGTTTTTGCTAATTTTGTACAAGTCAAATAAAACACTTTCATAGAGATGAATAATGTCATTTATTAAAATGACGGTATAAATGTGAACAATTTAACAAACAAAAAGGGGATCAGATTCACAAGCTTTGATTAGCAGTTACGTAAAATATGATAATGTCTGATCCCCCAAAACTGACTAGAAAAAAGTATCTGTAAGACAAGACAATGAAAACATCATATGAAAGTTAGCAAAAAGATGGCACATATAAACAAAATAGGCCTAGCCTAAGGATAATAGTGAAACAAAATACATATAAACAGTATAAACAAGTCGAGTCAGAACTAATGAAATAGATGATTTTGCATGACACACTAATACCAATTTTAAGGGGTAGGAATGCAGGGGTGGAGGAGGGTCTTCAAAATAGACGTGCCTCAATTTTTGCGTGGTCAGCCGGCGGGTTATCACAAAACAACTGAATGACTCGCTGGGCTGACCACGTGACCTTACACCTTCTATCACACGTAATCCATCAACCAAGGCGTAGATCTAAGAATTTTTTATATTTTACCAAAATTAATCCTACCGGAAACCTCCAACAAAGTTATCGCATTCAATACATAAATACAATTATTATTCTAAAAATTGTTGTTTTATGTATTCTTATGCTTATCTGCAAGCTCACCGCAGTTTGTTTTTGCTAATTTTGTACAAGTCAAATAAAACACTTTCATAGAGATGAATAATGTCATTTATTAAAATGACGGTATAAATGTGAACAATTTAACAAACAAGAAGGGGATCAGATTCACAAGCTTTGATTAGCAGTTACGTAAAATATGATAATGTCTGATCCCCCAAAACTGACTAGAAAAAAGTATCTGTAAGACAAGACAATGAAAACATCATATGAAAGTTAGCAAAAAGATGGCACATGACAGAAAGCCAGGGCACGTTCAGCTAAGTTAAACAATCACTGACATTGTAACAAATCTTCAAAATAGACGTGCCTCTAATTTTTGCGTGTTCAGCCGGCGGGTTATCACAAAACAACTGAATGACTCGCTGAGCTGACCACGTGACCTTACACCTTCTATCACACGTAATCCATCAACCAAGGCGTGGATCTAAGAATTTTTTATATTTTACCAAAATTAATCCTACCGGAAACCTCCAACAAAGTTATCGCATTCAATACATAAATACAATTATTATTCTAAAAATTGTTGTTTGTTTAGTGCATTTCCACTGAAAGTGTACAATAAAATGAGTGCATTTCTGAGGAGGGGGTATCGAGTGTAATTCGGAGTTAGATAACCTGTTTTAAAATTATACTCATTTAATACATGTACCGATAATTAATATTTATAAATCATACAAAATACAAGGGTTAAAATTTATTTCCGAAACAAGTACATGTGCTCTCAGAATAGACCCGAGAAGATGCGATTGATGATACGTAATGAAACGCTTCTTACACTCTCAGTGATGGTCACTCGAATCAAAATAAGCCTTCATTATTTTCATAACTTCAGCATGTTCTATGAATATGGTACACTAAACTATCAATTTCAACAAACGTTACAGCTATATAATGTACTGAAATTTTCCCTTTCTCATCGTGACGTCATAATCAGATGTGCACAAGAAATTCGCCAAAATCATATAAATTGCGTACCCAGTTTTAATGACGTCAGCAAACCCGCGACCTACGTTAATTTTTGTGGTTTGTTAAATTTCAATGACGTCACAATTAAACTTCCAATACAATGTACAAGGAATGTGAACTCCTTAACATAGCTGAGTTATTTATGAATGCTGTATTTTTAGCATTTTAAATGTACTTCCTGTTATATATTTTGAAAGCGTCACTGATTTTTTGCGATTTTACGCAGAGCCGACAGTATTTCATCCATATTTCAGTGGTATAAATTCACAAACAAATTCACATTATGTAGGCAATTATAGGACGAATCAGCACTTATTCCCCGGTACTATTTCACCTACACACATGTATGTCTGTAGCTCTCTTGCCTATTTAATAGTGAAAAGTTTGAGCAGATCAAAAACGTCCCTCTATTGATTAGAGAGATGGGATTAGTGTTTGCTTGCCGATCAGCCTTTCCTCTGTCGTTCGTTACGAAAAAGATGCAAAGTTCAACACTACGCCGCATACTTAAAAAAAATGTTTCTATTGTTCTTATTCTATTGTTTTTTTTGAAAAATGCTGCTAGAATCGAATGGCTTACAGGAATCGATGCATTTTTTCGATGTGATTAACAAAATGTAAAACTTTTGTTGAATAATTTATGGGTGGATACAATTTGCAATTGGATTGTGGCTTTTAATTTCTTTTTACCAACCCTTTTTTGATGACAGGCATATCAGTTCTTGCTTTATGATATATGTTATTTTAGGGGGTCAATTGCTTAGAATGTTTTCAAAGATTTTTTTATTCTTTAAAAGTTTGTTCTAGTTTTGTCTGACCCCCTTATAATATGTTTATATTTTGTTTTGTGTCATTTACTTCAATAAATGACAATTTTTCACTTTCACTATTGTTGTTATTTTAAGTTTAATCCATCAAAAAACTAGCTCAGTTGACTTGGACTCGGTCTTGCATAATAACAGAGGAACATAAAAAGTTATGATTATTACAATAATAATATCTTTTATGTGACAGAGTTATATCAACTATAATTATCTTATTTGTTATAATTTATTTCTAAGGTATCATGTTTTACTTGGTAATTGTAAACTTAAGTTGTTTCAAGTTCATAACTTTTTAGATCGAGATCAATTACCTAAATTTAAACTATACACCATTGTCGTAATTTACAGCCAATCAAAGTGGCTTCTCTCATGTGACCATTGTTTTATTTTTTACCTAAAGAAAAAGTCTCACAAATTTACAAGGGAATTTTTTATCGAAAAAAAACCCCATCCATCTCCCTTTCTTTCACCGTCTTATATTATATTTGTAATATATGTACTTATATAAATGTTCATATTTATTTGTTTGGCGTTTATTTTCTTTTTACCCACCCTTTTTTGATGACAGGCATATCAGTGCCTGCTTTATGATATATGTAATTTTAGGGGGCCAGATTGCATAATATGTTACCAAAGATTTTTTTTTTCTTTCAAAGTGTTTCTAGTCTTGTCTGACCCCCTTATAATATGTTTATATTGTTGTTTTGCGTCATTTACTTCAATAAATGACAATTTTTCACTTTCATTACTGTTGTTATTTTAATTTTAATCCATTAAAAAACTAGTTCAGTTGACTTGGCTTCAGTCGTAACAGAGGAACATAATAATTATTTATGTGATAGTACAGTAGGATTCTAGCAGCATTTTCATGGTACAGAGATATTTTTCTTAACAATATTACGACAAATTGAAATTAATTATTCCCAGAGTACATTTAGTGTTGAACGTTACACTTTTTTATTAAGGTATTTTTTTAATTATAGACGTCATGTGGTGACATCATGGTGTAGTGCTTCTTGTAGTATATATCTCATTGGTGTCTATAGAATGCATAATGATCGTAAATGTTTAATCCAGCTTTTACCGATTTATTTGTGTTACATGTAATTAAAAAAAAAACTTTAGTTTGCCACATTCTGATCCATGTGCTGCCTTACAGGTAACATACCGACGTTTTACGTAAAATGTCAAATGCGCAAACAAAATGGATACGAGGTATTTAATGATGAACTTTGAAAAAAAAATACTATGGATGAATTCACATAAATATTTCGGAGGATTCATTCCCACTTTTTTGAGGATTTTTCATTTCCCAACTCCTGATTTTCTAGCCCTTGGAAATAGATTGTCAAGAGGGCCAACTGGGATTTTATTGTATGTAAACTACAATTTCGAAACTCTTCATTTTCATTTTTTTATAACGTATAAAATATTCAGTGTTGATGCCAAGTTTGAGGAAAATCTACTGTCCAGGAATTTTAAGGGGTCATCTCAAAATACAGGTACATTTACTATAGGATAATATAGGATATGCCAATTTTTAGCACTTTAAGCTAATTATACTAATCCTACAATAGACATTTTATTCAAACTATAATATTTGATGAGTAATACTGCGGTCGATTATACAATGTGTTTTAGAAGCACAAAATTCTACCGTCTTGTTACCAGAAGGGGCATCTGCAAAAAGTTACGGAGGAGGAATAAGGAAGCATTCAAAATATTCTACCTTGGCTAAATCAGTGCTGCATTATGGCCTTATATTAGGCAAGATGACGTCAATTTCAGAAATCAGGTTTTTCTTAATATTGGTATTAAGCAATTTAATTTAAATTTAGAAAATGATTAGAAACGTGTAAACATTAACAAAAATAAAATGTTTTTATTTTGTTATACTGTAACAGTCATTATGACTGAAATCTACCACCGATGACGTCATTTGTGTTCACTGAGTAACTTACAAATTGATCATGTCGTGTAAAGAGAATTAGGCTCAGACGGCATGTTCAAAGATACGTAAAATTGCTTTTAAAAGGAAATATCGGCATTATTGTGTTAAATTCAAATGGAGTTCAATTAGTTAAGCAGGTATGCTAATTTATTTTCATCGATTATATTCTCTTTCGAAGACAGTCAGCTATATTACGTATCCCGGTCGGCCTATCGCCCGTCAATCTTGACCAAAAAATGCAACAGAACAACAATAAGCTAGATATTTCAAAACATACGATTTGTACAGATTAAAAGTTTGCGTTTTGACAAATTTGGAAAGTGCTGCTAGAATCCCGAGTTAAGCCTGTTTGTACGAAAAACCTCGATTCATATGTATAAAATTCAAAACAGAGGGTAAGGTTTCGTGCAAATGTGTGGAATAAATATTTTACAGACTAGTTAGTTGGAATCTAGCAGCACTAATTATACAAAATAGATGTTTTTCAGCTATATAACATACTCAAAGAAATTATCAAACTCCGGGGTATTGTTGTTCTGTAAGCCTTTTTATTAAGGAAAATTTTGTTATTAATAGAAGTCACGTGATGCCGTGGCGGTGATGCACGTCTTTGCGTTAGACACGCTTTTATCTATATGCAAAAGTGAATAACAGTTTACGTTTATCAGTGGTTTTGGTAAATTATTAAACTAAATTTTCTTCAAAAAGTCTAAATTTCCCGAGAAATTACTAATATGCTTCCTTAACATACCCGCGTAGCACTTAAAGGTAGGTCCATACTTTCAGAATTTTCCGTCAAACTGGTAATTTTTCAATTTGAATACCTTTATTAAGTCTTAAACTTACTTAAACACCAAAAAGACATATTTTTGCAGATTAATTTTCATACAACACGTCTCAGATCACATACCTCTATAAACTCAACAGCCAAAATTGAACATAAAGAAGTGTTAAATATAATTTATTTAGTTATGCAACAAATCGCATCAAACGTATGTTAAAACGTAAAAATAATTAAAATCATTCATTTATTTGAAATCTTTACTGCAAATCGTTAACATATTGATGTTGAATCTGTCCATGTCTTTCAGAAAAAAAGTTCTCAAATCTTTAATTTTTATAATTTTCAGAATCCACACTGTTTAGATGCCATTTTTTCTTTTCTTATAGATAATTTATTATCAAGTTATTTAAAATTAACAAATACACTTATTATGGTTTATCAGAGAATTTTAACAAAACAGTCTTTTGAAGACCAATACCCCCATTTCATTATTTTTTTTAAATTTTTATGTTCTAAATTTCAAGAGGTTATTTTTACTTTTTCTTTCCTGCCATTTTATTACCTTTTCTTTAAGAGCTTCAGTTTATCATAGTGTGATCTTGAGACACACTATAACGACGACAATTTACCTACCAGTTGCAAAATCGGTTAAAAAATCAGTTATATAAAATTGAAATTACCATTTAAACGTAATAGTTGGCACAATTGAAAGCTTTAAATGATGTGTAAATGTGATTAATGCAGACACACGAAAAGGATGTTTATTTTGTTGCGGAATTAATCAAAAAAGTCTTCCGGCGTAATCATTTCAGTCTCAATGAAATCATAAGCTCTATCGATCATTACATTCAAGTTGTGCAATGCAAGGATATCGTTTATCAAGGTTGGACACATGTATTCGAAATAACATGACATGGGCAAAATTACATTCATTTGAAGAGAAAAGTAACTTCTTGCTGCATCACAAACATTTTGAACACTATTCGATCGAAAAACTTCTTCTAAATCAAGTACGACACGGTCAATCTTATTCAGCAAAATCATCTGGGGTACATCTAAAAGCAAAAAAAAAAAAAAATTTTTGGAAGAAAATTAAACATGTGGATACATTTAACAAATTTAACAAATTCACCCTTGAATTGAATATCCCTTAGATTCGAAAACATCCCCTACCGTCCCCTGTCTGTCACTGAAATTTTCCTGTCTCTATCTGACTTTCTCCTACGATCCACTGTCGTTGTCCCTGACTACCCTATCAACTCCCTGCCATCCCCTCTCGTTGTCCCTGTCTACCCTGACTACTCTTTGTCGTCCTCTGACAATCCCTTACCTCCATGTTCTCTCCCTGTTGCATCCTGTCTTTTCCTTGACAACCCCAACACATGTCGCCCCTTACATTTAATGTGACAAAGATAAGGAAATTGAAATATATTCTTGTTGTAATTTAAGAGTGGGGAATGTCATAGTCTGGAAACTTCTAAAGTTTTTTTTTAAATTAAAAACTTATTAATAAGCTTACGTATTCTTAAATGCCCTAAAATAATTCCTGTATCATTTCTGTGATTTGTATAGATTTATAATTTTGGTACAAAAGTAGCCTTTCGGAAAAAACGGCAAAGAAATGCATTGATTCTAAAAAAAATAAATAAAGAAGGTTCAGTGTGGGCTTTATTATGCCATAAAAAATTATTTTTATTAGAAAAAGTTATGAAATTAGCATTCACAAAAATAAAGTTGTTGAATATGATAAATCATTAAAGAATTTGGCATGAAGGAGAACCATTCTAGAAATATGACGTTGCCAATTAAGTACATTCCTAAGTTTAATGCACAGAGCCTCAGAATGACTCATTTCTGTGTTTATTTTCCATTAGAAAACTGTGTCTGCCACCGTCGCATCTTCAATTTTTTGGCACATTTATGTAAACGCAGTACGTACAGTTAAGGTGTGCAGTGGAAATATAGACTAAATTTTGTATTTAAAAATGAATTTGTAATAGGGTTAGCGATTATTTTTAATACATTATCTAAATCGGATAATTGTAATTATAGTTAATAACAACATATCGAGGACGATTACATTTTATATTTTGATTAGTCACGTGATGCGACAGTCACGAGATTTTAGCATATTGACTAAAAGTATTGAAGTTACATATGAATATCACTAGTGCAAGGGCATAACCAAGTTATATTTCCAATTTAGTATATCAATATATTCAACACGCATTGTTGTTTATAAAAAGTGCTGCGATCCTGTCTCAATTATGCAATTTCATTGTTAAAATTATACTTGTATGGCCGAATGCTATAAATTTTGCTGGTAAGCGGCATAAAATATTGACATAATTATATTATTTCTAAGATTTCATCAGGATCGCAGCACTTTTCAGACACCTTAAAAGTTCTATAGTTGAAATGTAAAAGCTTACTTTGATCTAAAGAGTGTATGCTCTTGCACTAGATCGATTTATTAAGACCCCCCGCATTACCTACGATTTACTTGCATACAAATATATGGCGGTCTCAATTAAATACGTAATGTACATAAAATACTTTAATTAAATTGTTATTAATTTCAAGTTAATGTCCTATAGAATATCTGTAAATGATATTTCATTTAATTAGAAAATACATATTTTGTTGAGAAAATATTACTTGATCTGTCTCTCACTTCATACAAACTGCGTAACGTTGTCGTCAATTTGACAAGTGTATTGCGATCAGTGACTTGGTTATAACTTGTTATATGGGATTTAGCTAACGACAAAACAACATGCTGTAGTAAGTGTATATGGAGTTGAATGATTTCTTACTGATTAAATTTATTTAGCAGATAAACTCATTTTGTGGTATTTTAAAGAAATGTTGTATGACGTATATTGTGCATGATCACTGTATACAAAGTGCTAATCGAAAATCTACTTGATTTGGATCACTTGCTATATTGATTTGGGTACGCTGATGCATTATGGGTAAAAAAGAAAGATCGGCAGGCAAAATATGGGTAAAAGTACCTTCAAGAAATTAAAAAACTTATTAAACCTTTATAGAATCAATGTAAATTTATTTGAGAGACGTTTTAAGTTGAAAAAAGTTAGAAATTCGATACCATTATCATTTACTAAGTTAAAATGGGATTTTCGCTCATTTTGCAATATTTCAATTGTTCTTTATTTTTTCAAACTATATTCTGTTATAAAGTTATTGTAACTTATTTTTCGCTTCAATTCATCCACGAAACATCATCTGATTACTATAAATTACGCTTTTTAGAGAAATTGAGCTATTCTTGGTTTGAGTGAATGCTATACTATGTTTGCAGCATATTTTTGCGATGGCTATAATTTTTTCGGATCCTTTTTGTGATTTGCATGAAATTAAAATTTATTGTTTTTTGTTAAAATTATCGCAATTTAAACAGTTTTGAAAAAGATATTGGCATTTATTATCACAAGAGAAACATTTATCAGTCGAAAGAAGTGAAACAGAAATAAATAAATATAGAATTTGATAAAATGTGCTATCAATGCTAGTGTTTGTGCGATACTTGATTTGCGTTTTGTCACGATTGACACAGGAATGCTATGTTTGATTTGAGTAGAATACTCAGTACTTCTTGAAGAATGAAGCCGTATATAGGGGAACTATTATACACTGTCTCAAGTTTATGTCATTAAATAACTTATTGATAAATACACGTAATATATTTTTACTTATGTTTTAAAGGTATGTAAAAAAGCAAAAAGGGGCTTTAAAGACTAATCGTATTTTTTCCAAAGCACATGATAGGCGCAAGACTGAATGCGTTAACCACAATATGCTACGGTGTCTTCTCGTTGTTTATGTGTCAGTTTGCTTAAAAAGAAACTTTGTTGAGATAAATATGGTTTTTCAACCTATCATTTAATTTATCTTGGTTCGTTATTTTTTTGGCTTACTTCTCTCACCAAACTGTTAGACCATTGTTTTTATACTTAATTTGATTACGAAATGGTCCATTCACTTGATTAATACATACATGTAGGGCTCAAAGCGTGTGTGACCGATCAACATGGGATGCTTACTCCTCTGGGCACCCGTTCCAAACTCTGGATCTCTGGTATTCCCGGGGGTGGGGGGTCCGTATTTATGCCCTGCCCACATGTTTGTGTTTTTTGTATATTTTTCGACATAAATCAAAGCTCATTATCCTCACATTTTTTCATTTCAGATATATTAAACTTTTAGATAGAATGGGTTAAGACGCCCTTAAAAACACAATACATTTACTAGAATACCTGGTCCGTTCATATTCAAAAATAAATCTTTATAGCTAAAATCATTTAATATAAACGTACCCTTTTTGACTTAATAAGTCTTAAAAACAATTTTCAATCAATATGCCTTTCAGAACAAAATATGAATCTAATATGTTGAAGATGACATTTCCGACAACAGAATTTTAGAAAAATCAAACTTTTCCGTCTTAGAGTGGGTGATTGTCCTCGCTTTGTACACTTTTTTCTCTCTTTTATAAATCTATGATAAATAGATTATAATGCAACTTATGTAATATTTTACCTATTTTGACACTATCATCAGACATCAGAACTCAAAACTAAGAATCTGAAACAGAATCTATAAAGATAAAAGTTTAATTAAAATTTGGCATTATAGGCATTGTATCCCCATAGGCAGATCTAGAAAAGCGGATAAAGGTTAGGTGATCAAGACCTGCATGATAATTTTTTTTCAAATTCACTAAAATTTAAGAATATTAAAGTAACCATATCAAATAACTCCCCCTCCCTCCCAAGAAACACAAACTCTTAACAGCCAGTCTACGATAAAAAAAAAAATATATAGTTACGGAAGTTCACTGATTTTCAGAGATATGTTATGATTTCTTTAAAAACAAAAATCCATGCATTTCTTTGAGAAATGCGGTAAGCATTTGTTTTCTTTTTATTTCATGAAATTATTTTAAATATTTCATGCAATCTCTTCTTAACGCTTATTTGGCTGAATTGAAATTAGTAAATGAACGAAGCAGCATTACGATTTGAAGTTGATTGCGTTTATTATTAAATCATAACTTTGAATGCATACATATTCCACTAAATATTTACACAACCATATGTATATGTAAAGTCTAAGAGTTGAATTACATGTGACATGGTGAGCAACATAAAAATTTCTTAATTGGTATGTTTTTGCTGATGAAGTACTGTCGCAAGTTGATAGGAAAAATGAGAATATATATGGAAGACTGTAGCTTGTCCACCAATTAAACCGACCCCATCCCTAACCATAAAATGGGATTTTTTGTTGAGATCTTTTAGTGTTATGGACAACAATGAACCCCCCCCCCCCGTTTCCCGAAGAAATTTTTGCTTGAACAATCCTTTATTCCGGAATGAAAAAATGGAACTAAACATATAAATTAACGAAATAAAAACGTCATTACAGTTGCTTCCCTTAGAAATTAAAAAAAAGATACTGTCACGAAAAGTTCAAAATGTTATAGATAGGGGTATGATTTATTTAATTAAAAGAACAATAAGTAACATCATGTGTCTGTGTTTGTACTCTCCTAGGTAACTTACCAAGAGGCCACATTACTTTTTCTATAATTTATATAAATACATATCTATCACACTCACCGATTGAGCATAAAATGCTCAAGGTGAGCATGATATATGAACCTGTAGTCCTACGGACTGGGCCATTGTTGAAATGTAAGAGGAGTCTGGGGAAGAAAATATTGTACAGTACTGCTGTAAACACAACGTAACGTCAATAAATTATTTTACTAATTGCACCAAGCCTAAATGCTATATGTATACTCGAAAAAAGTATAGCTGTCATGACAACAAAGATAGCTTCCTGGATATTTTCTACGCAAACAAAAAATAGCTCTGGAAAAGTTGGGTAGGTGCATATTTGATGTTATTGCCAGGTTATTAAGAAGACCTTGTGGTCGAATTTGATAGCTTACGTTTGATAATGATTCATATTAAACATTACAATAAATGTTTTATTGAAGTAATGTCACCAGTCCATTGCAGAGTAAGATAAGTCGAAAAATGACTTTTGATGCGTGAAAAACGCGTGCTACCGATGTTTATAGAGGGTTAGATGAAACAAAAATATGATTATCTTTAAATATACCAAGAAGAAGTCTCACATTGTTTGAAGTGGTTTTATTATCAGTAAGAAAACGAATATAAAAGCACATTTTTGTCTAAATGTGCAGACGGAAACTTCGAATGACCCAAACAAATATAGCTAGTGATCCAAATCAAGTAGATTTTCGATTAGCACTTTGTATACAGTGATGATGAATGAATTGAAAATCATATGTCTAGAACATTCATGAACGATATTTCAAATTAAGATTGTTGCTAACAAAGAAATCAGCTAGATAGATCTATATTGTCATGAATTGAAATTGTCCATTTTGTTTAACTGTTTGAGCTGTCTTTACAGTCAAGCACATCAGAGCTGCACTAAAAGTATGATAATGGTTCCTATAAACTTGTAAGACACTTCCTATAAATTTAAAGAGAGGTTAAAAGGAGATATAGCAGAAATAACACTGTTTACACTAAGTTTGGCAAAACTGGCCTACACCAGGAATCTACATGTATGATGTGTTCAGATTTCTACAAGAGCACGAGAGCCCTGCTGGAAGCGGGTATAAATTTATCTGGCTAGAATTTGATAAAACAGTCCAAAATATTTAAGAGAGAAAAAATACTAAATTGCATTTAGAATGTACCTTATTTTTATCTGAAATTTTGGCTGATTGCTAGTTAAAGTTGACCGCCCTGCCAAAAATGTACTAGCCCGCAAAATAATTTGTCTATGAAAAATTTTAAACAGCAAAAATGTGATAGGGATTATTCGCTACGTGTTTGATTCCTGACCTATAGGCTTCAAGATGAATTATACCAATTTGATTGTTACAATTTACAATTTAGAACCAGCAATAGTTGATAACAGAGTTGTAAAAAAAATTCAATCTGAATTAACTCGTCCAGCTTGGCATCAATAGTTTCAATACATATAAATTTTTGCATCTCGCGTGGTCAGGTGTAAGGTTATTTCAAACACTGCAAAGAACCATGTCAATTGTCAATTATGGTAATTTAAGTGATAATAATGTTACCCTTTTGTATTTTATAAAATGAACAATACGTTTATAACAGGTGAATTTAAATTTCCAATGTCAGACTGCTTTACAAGAGGTCATGACTATATTAAATCAATTTTTACAATAAATAACTTGCTTTCACTGCATTAATTATGTATTATTTCCTGAATTTTACCATTAAAAATGTAACTCCTGAATTGTTGTTCATCAATGAGTGAAACATGGATATGAGCAATTTAAATTAAAATAAATTTAAAAAGTTTCAATTCTGATATTGCCTTAACGGACAGTTATATCTTTGTTGTTCTTGATCCCGCTTACCTTTTATGAAATCGATTCACAGGTAATAAAATATTAAGTCAATAAGTAGACTAAAACTGAAAGTAAACAACTTACAAAGAAGTTGAATGTTCAAACTAATCAACAAAACCAAATCCGGAAATCCTCGGATAATTGCAGGGCATAGAAAAATCGTGTTAAAATATTAGTTATTAAATCAATCTGTTCTAGTAATTACAATCGACCTTAGTTTTAATATATCGATCATAGCATTGCGTATCGACATGTAATTTCTCGAGTTACCCCCGTCCCGATTTTAATATTGTATCTATGGTGGTAGAAGTCTTGGTGTAGTCTTGGCGACGATCGCCCCCCCCCCCCAAGCAATATAACTATGTATTTTAAATACATTTTTATGTAACCAGACCCTTCTTGTTTTATAACTAAGACCCCATTTCACAAGCTTGACATAATGTCCACGCTATCCCCCCGGAAATCCATAAACATCGGGTACAATAGGCTAATTATACCTAATCCTAGCATAAAAGCTGAAAATAAAACTTTTAAAAATGCCTTCTCCAAATCAGCAAATAATTTCAATGACTGTTTCAAATTTATAATACACAATCACAAGCTGGAAAATTTTTACCGACCCAAGATGATGCTGGAATATTGAAAAAAGAAGTTGCAACCAAAGCGCCCTCAGGTGGTTTTATTAAAAGGGGGGATAATCAACGAAATATTTGACAAGAACGATAATCACTAGGAATAAGTACTGAGATTTAGGTAAAGCATTTATGCACTTCCTTCGATAAAAGCAGCTAATTTAGAGTGAATTAGTTTTGAATAAAATTTACATATTAAAGTGTAACTTTAAAGTGTATAATTTACAGATTAAAATGTAAATTTTACAGATTAAAGTGTAAATTTTACAGATTAGATTGTAAATTTTACAGATTAAACTGAATTGTGCAAGTGTTACTAATACGCTTCTGTACAAAACGTTTAATACTTAGACAAGTTAGGAATCTTGTCAGAAACGTTCAATACGGGGACATGTCAAGAATCTTGTCAGAAACGATCAATAAGTGGACAAGTCAGGAATCTTGTCAGAGTTCTATGTGGAGAGAACAGGAATCTAAAAATAGATAAATGAATATAATAGGGACAAGTATATTTGGAATATATAGACATCATGTGTGTAGAATTATAGAGGTGGGCAGTAGAATGCCATAATATTAATAAAATATTGCAAAACGGATACGTGGTAATTGTGAAAAAAATAATAAGTTAGAGCCAAAACTTTAAGTATGTTGTTAAATAGCAACGATTGGAGAATTGAGTCTTATTTGTTTGAAAACATATGTTGAACCTTAGGTCCACTTGTTTGTGACAGTTTTACTACTGATTAAAACTCAAGGTGTAAAAAAATAAATAAATAAATTAAAATAAAAATTGTTATTTCAAGGCACTAGTAGAAATAATATATTTAGACAATGTATAGCTTATTAATAACTGATTATGTGCGGGTAATAATAAACAACTCAGTTCTTACATACATGTACCTGAAGCACATTTGCAGCTCTGTTCTGCAGCCATTAAAATGATAAAGCGAGTGTTTGTGAATAGAGCATGTATTACATTACAAATGCCAAATAAGATGAAAAATTTTACAATTTCAGAATGTAGGCCTTTCAACTGCCGCTAGGGGTCGGTATTATGAATGATAACTCACAGCTGAAACTTGTTTAGAGCAGGCTCGGGGTATCTAACTGTTTACACGCAAGGCAGTTTTTAGCATTTCCCAAATGTATCTTTGCTCTCAGTATAATCCAGTGGTTTTAAAATTTATCACCAATGTTAAACTTATTTACTGTATAGTTGCAGACACCGGTTTACTGCATATAATTAAAATTTTTTAATTAAAAATAAAAAGTGAAATCTACCCTCCTTCTCAGTTCTAACCTAATTAATTTTTTATACTCGGTCCTTCCCCTTCGTGCTTAGTAACAAAAATAAGATGATCAATTGTTGCATTTACTTGTTAAAATATATATATTTACACAGGAAGCAAAAAAGTGCGAACACAAAAAAAACATGACATTAAATTTTCTTCTTCATAGCAATCGTAAAAGAGAGTTAAAACTA
Source organism: Saccostrea cuccullata (assembly GCF_032062105.1). Lineage (NCBI taxonomy): Eukaryota > Metazoa > Mollusca > Bivalvia > Ostreida > Ostreidae > Saccostrea > Saccostrea cuccullata. The sequence goes on from NW_026936589.1 coordinate 20,985, forward strand.
TTGAATATAGTCTGTTCCCCATTCATTTGACCTTGTTGTTGCAGGTAGAGTGAAGACGTTCTCTTTCTCTTGGTCAAAACTTTTTGTGTACAAAACAATAAGGAATCCTTTTGTGTATATAACGATACCAATGCTGAAGCAGCCTATATGTCATTCCTATAAACGATAACTCATAAATCGGCACTGAGTTGATCATTTTTCACACCTGAGTTACCTGTCATTAAACACATCATCGAAAAAGTCAATTATAAATGATTGAACTTTTTAATGATGTAATTAAAAGTATGCATAAGTTATTATCTTTTTTGATAATTTTATGTACCTATATATATATATATATATCTATACAATGTTTTTTACCATATGTGCAACTTGAAAAATTAGTTGAAAGGCCTACAGAATGGAGTAGAAGGTGGGGTGCAAAAAATGTCCCACATCTTCAACACAAGAAAATAAACAATCTGAACAATAATTAAAATGTGCATGGAGGTTTGAAGGGGGTGGAGGAGGGTAAAATTTTCAAACCACGTTTTTTGGGGCCAAGCGGAATTATGAATATGGGTTAGGCTAATAGCAGTAAATAGAGGGCTCTTGGAAACTATAACCCGGAAAAAACTCTCAAGACCCAAACATTCATACGCATTATCAGTAAATCAAAATACAAAAACTTTGAGCATTTAGATCCCATAGATTTCTTTATATACATAAATACACTTCGTGTCTCCAACAAGATTTAGTATAAGAAATAGTGCTTTAATGATTCCAGTATGGAGGCCTGTTTCTTATCGGTAGCTTTTAAAAAAATAATAAAGGAAGTTAAATGACAATATTTTGTTTAAAAAGAAATTAAAGAAGTAAGGTATTTGATAACTCAATAGTGTTCAAGGTATTTATGGTGGACACAAGATAATAGATATGATTCTTCTTAGAGATTTTTTTTATTAAATAAAGTATAAACATTCGTTTTACGCATAACTTGTTTTTGCAGACATAACTTTGGACAAGATCATGGAAAAGGTGGTAAAATCAGCGTGGATTCAGAAGATATAGGAAATGTCGTCCTAATGTAGAAGTTGTGTGATTATCGAGAGAAATTAGGAAATGTGTAAAAATAATAAAGTCGAAATTTGTGATTCGTGCGACTGTGTCATCAAGTGAGTACATTCCGTCTGGGATACTCGGGTCAAAACGATTTATTCCAGTAAAAACTCGGATCCTAACGATCATTCAAAATGTAAAAATATTTCGTGGAGTTTTAGACAGATCAACAAATGCAAGATGATTATTATTTCGACGAGTTCAGATCATTATGTCGCTTCTGACGTAGTCTTCGCAGATATTAATTCATCGAAAGCGCGTTCCTACGAAAAATTATAAATGAACAGGGCAGACAAGAAAATGAACAGTGATAGTTTGTGAATCTGCATCAACAAGCTCTGTGAAAATATTAACATTGGCATATATCTTATGGGCGCATGCTTTGACACAACACCGGGCAATTCAACCACGTCCCCCGTTAAAAGACTGTCGGGTTCGACAAAAGACAGCTATATGTTAATGTTAGTTTGGGAAGTACATTTTAATTTAAAAAAAGAGGGGGGGGGGTCGGTATTATTTAACATTTTTCCTTAGAAAGAACAGTTGCTTGTTCATCATAATTTTTTTAGGTGTAATTTATAAATTTGATATCTGAAAATTATATTTTTTAAGACTTGAACTTGATATTCTAAGCTAGCATGGCTTACAGCTTATATGTTGTATTATTTGAGGAGTAGTCAAATAATGATTGAAGATAATACTATATATAGTATAATCTTCATTCATTATTTGACAGACTACTCTATAATTTTTTCCTGCGAATCGTAGATTAGCGGGAAAACATTGTATGATAGGAGCATATTTTATTGGAAATGCCTGTTTATGGTATGTGTTGCCAAAGGAAGGCCAATGAGAAGGTTGTATTTTGTGATGTGTTGGATCATTCAAAGCCAGTGCTCTGCAGAACAAACGCGTGTTTTTGTTTATATTTATATTCAAACTAATACGTAGATATATGTAATATATTATATTTATATATGTAATATTGTCATATATTTTGATTTTGCTGCATTGTACATGTACATAAACGGTTTTTATGCATACCAAGTACTGCTCCGAATGCACGTCCGGCATTCTCCCTTGAGGAATTATTTAAATAGCGACGGACACAGGTTTTCCATAGTTACTCTTCTATGGTTTTTCCTGGGCGGTTTTTAATGTCTTTGATAGGGGTATAATGCATAGCATGTAACGCATAGTTAACCAAAACATTGCAGTACTTTATTGATCACATACACAATAATGTATATGCCTGTTTGTAATGAATTGTTATTAAATAAATGCCAGCTGCTCCCACTAAGCTAGCCTGGCTTACAGCATATGTGTTGTATTATTTGAGGAGTAGTCTGTAAAATAATGAGTGAAGATTATACTTTAGCCTTTTTACACTTGCTTACAATTTTGCCTCATTTTAAATTTGCCCAGTTTTAGTTCTGTTTAAGAATTTATGCTGTGTTCATTGAATTCACACCGTTTTAAATTGGCCCAATTGCGACAAGGGCAAAATGGGTGAAGTAAAATGGGAGCCAACATTTTCCTTGTAAGCAGTATAATTATCTTTCTTTGAAAAATTCAATGCAGATTTACCTTCTTTTTTGAAAAATAATCATTTATTTGTCAATTTAAATTTACATCCCATTAGGAATATTAGATCTCAATTGGGCTGTCATAACCCATTTTGGCGATTGATTCTAAACTGCTGCACATGATATCAAATCAAATGCAAACAAAAAAAAAAAACTACAGTTGTAAACTCTTTTCAGAGTTTGACACTAAGATATGTCCGACCAACCCAGTCTAGTAAATGAACATTGGCACAGGCGTATTTAGAAGGGACTTTTTATGTGTATACACAATATTTTTCATGGCAGGTTTTCGGGGGGAGCGTCCCCTCTGGCTCCGCCACTGCTAGCTGCAATAATGTAGCCCTCTCTGATTTTTTTTAAATCTGATATCTGGTAGTTCTATACTCGGCACTAAATGGGCTCAATCTTTAAAAATCTAAGATAGACATGCATCCCAGCAATGGATAGACACAAGAAAAATATTATATGTTCACTTTTCCGCTATAGCCTATCGGGGTATATACCCTGAAATGTAAAACACTGAAATTTTACCTATCCTATATTTTGTTGTATATAAATTAATTTAAGTCTAACTATTCAACTTAAATACCCAAAGTACTGGTAGAGTGGAAACATGTTATCAAACAATAAAATATTGTTTTGCATGAGTTATTATAAATACTCAGTAGATGCACTTTGTTAGGCTATTGTATCAAAATTTAATGTGAGAAAATATGCTTCCAAGGACAATCTTAGTCATTTAAAAAAAATTATGGACTCAAACTTAATTTTATAATTTAACTTGCATTATTTTTACTAAATTATATCTAAGAAAAAAAATAAGCTTAAAAAAATTATATGTTGACGCATTACTTTTCGTGGTATGAGCTCTACACTAAAGGCACCCCCCCCCCCTATTTTCTTTCTTCTAGAAGTAATATATTGTCACATATTTTTGTAATTATACTATTATAGTACTGTTAATGTTTGGGTGTATACTTATATCAACAAGGTAGTACATTATTTAAAACAATAATTATACACATCATTGGCGGGAAAAAAGGGAAATGTCCGTACCCCAAATCACGAAAATCCTATTCCGTGAGGGGGAGGGGGGGTGGGGGGTAGGTTCGAGGTCCAGAACCGAATTTTTTTTCTCCAAGCACCACCATTTCCCCAATTTTTAACCTATACTAAGACGTATCTATGGAAAGTGGAGGGGGGGGGGCTAAACCTACGAAGATACGTTCAATGTCTATGCTAAGTTTTTATTTGGAAAAAAAGTGGGGGGGGGGGGGGGCTAAGCCCCCCCTAGCCCCCCCGGTTCCGACGCCTATGCACATCCAAAACCTAAAATTTATCTTATTTTACTAAAAAAAAAATTATAAAACACAATTGTCTTTAAATTGGAGACGATTAAAATGAAAGTAATTCACTGATTCTCAGAAACTGTGTGATTTTGTTACAGAACGTAACAAAGTATGCTGCAAGTGAATCAACTTTTGTCAAATACTTATTCAAAAGATAATTTTGCATTGGGATTCGTGGGTAAGCAGGTTGGGGGAGGTGTTTATGTTTTATGCAATTATTATTATTTAAAGTAAATTTTGTAATGTTTGATTAGTAAAACCCATAAATTTTCTAAGTCAAATCGTAGTCATTACTTTTCTTCAGAATTATCACTAATAGCTTGAACTTGGCCGCCGACAATATTCGCCTCGATAGTTTCATTTGATACATGTTCTGATGTAGCATGTACAGGTGTATATGGTCCGTGTTTTCGACGCTGCATATAAAACATGCATCATTCACAGAAATATCGTTTTATTAGCTAATTATTTCTGTCAATCGAAAGTTGTTCTCAGCCTTTTCTTTTCAATAATTTATCCTTAAACTGTAGAATATTAGTTTGTTGACGCGACCGACTTCGAGCAAAATCGTTACCGGATATTTAAAACGCTAAGTAAAAGTCAAACCAATATAGTTAAAAACTCTCATCCCGGAAAAAGGAAGGGCGGTTCCGGTTTTACTATTCGTAAATGACGTAGTGCGAGTATAGACTTACTTTAAAATGTATGTTAACTTGGGTCATTGCTCGAATTGAGAAAAAAAAAACTATTAAATAAATGAAATCCCATTATCAGTCTCATAAAAGTTAGTGTCAAACCCTGTTAAGTGCATTTATTTGATTAATTAAAAACATACCTCACTTGGTCCTCCATTATGGAAGTTAATGGGCAACAAAGTATGACTTTACTGTTCTTCTTTTTACTCCAATCATCACCAAGAGCCCGAATTACTGGTAAATAAAGTTGATATGGGAGAGATTTCCCATACCCGGTAGGTAGAATAGCGACGCAATTTTTATTCAGAATAGTCTCCAATATTTTGACTTGTTTTTCTTTAAGACTGTTTAGTTTTGCTTCTTTCAAGAAACATGGAAAGCATGTTGATAATCCGCCATTTGTCTTCTAATACCGACTGATTTCTAATACGTGTCATCTGATTGGTCAATATTTCCTTATGAATATGCAGACTCAAAGTTCACTCAGAGATTGACCCTTATGAGAGTTCTTCAGACCCTACTAACAAAGTGATATTGTAGGGGCTGGCTTTAGTCAGACTGCACAGATGCTTGCTTGAAATTTTAGAAGATTCTTCACTGATGCATGCTAAATTGTGGCATGATCCATCTATTTTTTTTAATCCGATGTCAAATGCCTGTTTATCCGTGGGTGTTTCGTATAAAATATAACACATTTACATCGCAGTTTTTTTCCAGCAACTACACATGCAACATTGTACTTACATGCATGCAGATGCTAGAAATTTTAACATGTACTTTGTTATGGCATGCCATATGATGGAATCTATTTTTGTGTAAATCTGATGTCAACTTCCTATTTGTCCGTGCATATCCTCGTAAGTGAACTTGTGTAAATTTTAATTGACATATCAGTGCATTTTCACATCAGAGCAGGGTATTACTAGCGAGCTTTGGCTCACAGACTTGTTGTTTTCCCAGGCTTGTTTTTAAAAATATCAAACAAGTAATGTAGTTTATACATTGTTTTATGTACATATACATGAACGTATATTTTCAAAAACCGATACATACGAATAAGTGCAACTTACACCTTTTTTACGAATATTGAAAACGTTGACTAGAAACAGGATAATGTCGTTTCTCTAGTTTTTTCCCTTTAAGATTAAATATAAATGTATACAAAGCTTTCTTCTATAAACAAAACCTCTTTTCTCTTCAGTTGTATGAGTATGACTTATTTCAATTTTTTTTGGCAATTTTATCCATTCTTTCTGCCTATTTTTGCACACACGTTTATCAAATATTTACATTAAAAAATCATTTGTAGATATTGATAAATTTTGAATCATAGGACCTACCTCACACAATAATGGGAGACAACCACTTCACCAACCCAGTGGTGTAAGTGGTGGATTTATTTAATGTCAAAAGAAAGACCCTCTTTATGTGTCTCGCATCCCAAAGTTCCTCTAATAAATCGAACGAATCCGACTTATTAAAATGAGGAAAATATTTTTATTTGAGAAGTATATAAGAATGGAATAAAAAATGATTTTTATCTTATCATTGTCAGACCATCAAAAAACGTGGTATCAGTGCAGAAAGCGTCAAAAACGCAATGTGCAATAAACTGCGTGATTGTGGTGCAACGATATAGGCCTAAAAATGCGTGACTGTGGGGAAAGGGGTTATATGATGTTACAAATATGGACCGTTAAAAAGATTGCATGTATATTAAGCAGATCAATGTAGGTATTCGACTATAACTTTCTACTTATACAGAAACATGATACTACAACACTCTTATGGTACAAAACGGTTTTCTTTGAAGAGTGTGTTTCATTTTATGCACAATTCGCTTCATGAACCGGTATGCTTTGGTGAACGATATGTAAATGAATTGGGCTGAGCCTGTACAAGTTAATAAATGATTGGCTACTTAATGAATTAATTATTTCTTAAATAATAAACTTTGATTTTATTAAAATGAAATAATACATGTACAATGTAACCCAAAGCTTGAAAAGGTCCATATTTGATCAAGATTTATTTGTTGGTTATTTACCGAAAGCCAAGTGGAATTTCGTATATATATGTGCATCATTGAAAATCTGTAAACCACTGTCTCCGATGTAAGATTCACATAATTAAGAACAACTGAGGGGATTGCTAACTTATTTCTACAATCGGCTTATTTTTTTTTTCAAATTAAAAAAAAAACTTCATTTGATTGCACATAAACCCTCTTTGAACTCAAACAGGGGTATATGAAATCAATGTAAGATAATTGACTAACAGAAAAAAATAACTACTTGTTAAATGGCTTATTACAGAATTCAGCTTTTTAAGTTATAGAACAGAAATGAAAAATGAATTATTTTTACACAAAACAAATCAACTTCATATTTAGTTTCAAATTCCCCCAAGAAAAAATATCACTCAAAACCACTTGATTGATCACATCATCAAATCCAAAAATAGACAGTTATTTCTTCATTAACACACGCATTCTCTGAAATGAAATGGAATTCATAAAGCATCTATTAAATTACTCATGAATTATATCTTTATACATGTATGACCAGATCTATATCACACCTCTCAAACTACATCAAATACACTGTTAGCGCGAGGACCGAATTAATATTGGTCTAGTAATTTTGACATGTATGATTATTGCTTTCATTAATAATTTGAAAATATGATTAACTCAATTCGGAATATGTGCACTTTTGATAATTAAGCATGTACATACGTGCTTGAGTTCCTTTTTCTCATCAATCCATTCAGAGGAAATTCATTTTATATATGATCTATGTAAAACAACTGAAATAGAAACATTTATAATGTTTATGGGATATTTAATGTTTAATGTTATAAGCAGTAAACAATTAGTTAATTTTAGTGGCATGTTTTCTGAAGTATAGTTACATCGGCCAATTATCGATGGGAGATAACTCCTATAAAAAGATTACTCTAATAAAAAGCAAAATAAATCATAATCTTTGATATCAAAATGAGATATTCCCGAAAATCCGCTTTGATGATCTGTTTTCAGCTGTTTCGCGTGGAAGGAAAAGTTGAGTTTTCGATGTGGCCACACCATACAAACAAAATTAAAAAAATGTATTAATTTTTATATCCTCGTTTTAAAAACATAAATTTTATTTTGCTTGTAGGGTGTCACTAAAGACACCTTTTTCCTATTTTTCTATTCTAATATGCACTATATGATATCAAAAATGCAACTCTTTTGTCTCTACAAACTGTTTTTAAAAATGCTTTTTTTCACTGATACATTTAAAGAGAGAAGACTTGCAACTCTTTTTAGTCATTCGCCTCACCTCGCTTAAACTTCGCTCGATTATTTATCTAAATAAAACATGGTATATGCATACATTGATAACTCTGTTATACTTTCCTCTTCCTTTTCATATTTCCAGTTAATTTTTATATGCCCCTGATTTGTAAATATTTCGATGAAATCACCCGCATCTAGGGTAAATTTTTTCATGTGCATCAACCGGGACGGAAGTACCAAAGAACGAAAACTCTATTTTACAAATGTTCTGCATTACAAAGCTGTTTTTAAAAATGCCTTTTTTCACAGATACATATAAAGCATAGGCACTTGGGGTATGGACCCCCCCCTTCCATTTTTTTTTCTTTTTAAATCTGAGTTCGAGTCACCTTTTTCCTATTTTTCTATTCTAATATGCACTATATGATATCAAAAATGCAACTCTTTTGTCTCTACAAACTGTTTTTAAAAATGCCGTTTTTCACTGATACATTTAAAAAGAGAAGACTTGCAACTCTTTTTAGTCATTCGCCTCACCTCGCTTAAACTTCGCTCGATTATTTATCTAAATAAAACATGGTATATGCATACATTGATAACTCTGTTATACTTTCCTCTTCCTTTTCATATTTCCAGTTAATTTTTATATGCCCCTGATTTGTAAATATTTCGATGAAATCACTTGCATGTAGGGTAAATTTTTTCATGTGCATCAACCGGGACGGAAGTACCAAAGAACGATAACTCTATTTTACAAATGTTCTGCATTACAAAAAAATCCAGGATATGTGATAACAATATTATGACATTTGGTTGATTATATCGTGTGTTAAAAGTGAATCTGTATCTATCAGAATCTACTTGTTACAGCTTTTTAGTTATATATTGAACTTACCGTTACATATTACAAGCATAGGCACTTGGGGTATGGACCCCTCCCCCTTTCCATTTTTTTTTCTTTTTAAATCTGGGTTCGATTCACCTTTTACCTATTTTTCTATTCTAATATGCACTATATGTTATCAAAAATGCAACTCTTTTGTTTCTACAAGCTGTTTTTAAAAATGCCGTTTTTCACTGATACATATAAAGAGAGCACTTGGGGTATGGACCCCCCCCTTTCCATTTTTTTTTTCTTTTTAAATCTGGGTTCGATTCACCTTTTACCTATTTTTCTATTCTAATATGCACTATATGTTATCAAAAATGCAACTCTTTTGTTTCTACAAGCTGTTTTTAAAAATGCCGTTTTTCACTGATACATATAAAGAGAGAAGGCTTGCAACTCTTTTTAGTCATTCGCCTCACCTCGCTTAAACTTCGCTCGATTATTTATCTAAATCAGAATAAAACATGGTATATGCATACATTAATAATTTTGTTATACATTTCTCTTCCATTTCATATTTCCAGTTAATTTTTATATGCCCCGATTTGTAAATATTTCGATGAAATCGGGTAAATTTTTTTGAATGTGCATCAACCGGGACGGAAGTACCAAAGAATGATAACTGTATTTTACAAATATTCTGCATTACAAAAAATCCAGGATTTGTAAAAACAATATTATGACATTTGGTTAATTATATTGTGTGTTAAAAGTGAATCTGTATCTATCAGAATCTACTAGTTACAGCTTTCTAGTTATATATCGAACTTACTGTAACATATTACATGAAGAGAAAATTCGGGATTTAATCTCTCTCGAATTTAATGTTCCGAATAAGATTTCACATTATGATGGCGCCCGAAAATACCGGGTACTTCCGTCCCGGTTGATGCACATTCAAAAAAATTTACCCGATTTCATCGAAATATTTACAAATCGGGGGCATATAAAAATTAACTGGAAATATGAAATGGAAGAGAAATGTATAACAAAATTATTAATGTATGCATATACCATGTTTTATTCTGATTTAGATAAATAATCGAGCGAAGTTTAAGCGAGGTGAGGCGAATGACTAAAAAGAGTTGCAAGCCTTCTCTCTTTATATGTATCAGTGAAAAACGGCATTTTTAAAAACAGCTTGTAGAAACAAAAGAGTTGCATTTTTGATAACATATAGTGCATATTAGAATAGAAAAATAGGTAAAAGGTGAATCGAACCCAGATTTAAAAAGAAAAAAAAATGGAAAGAGGGGCGGGGGGTCCATACCCCAAGTGCCTATGATTACAAGAAGAGAAAATTCGGGAATTAATCCCTCTCGAATTTAATGTTCCGAATAACATTACACATGATGATGACGCCTGAAAATAACGGATACTTCCGTCCCGGTTGATGCACATGAAAAAAAATTTACCCTAGATGCGGGTGATTTCATCGAAATATTTACAAATCGGGGGCATATAAAAATTAACTGGAAATATGAAAAGGAAGAGGAATGTATAACAGAGTTATCAATGTATGCATATACCATGTTTTATTCTGATTTAGATAAATAATCGAGCGAAGTTTAAGCGAGGTGAGGCGAATGACTAAAAAGAGTTGCAAGCCTTCTCTCTTTATATGTATCAGTGAAAAACGGCATTTTTAAAAACAGCTTGTAGAGACAAAAGAGTTGCATTTTTGATATCATATAGTGCATATTAGAATAGAAAAATAGGAAAAAAGTGACTCGAACCCAGATTTAAAAAGAAAAAAAAAATGGAAATGGGAGGGGGGGGCATACCCCAAGTGCCTATGCGTGGTACAGTAGTGAGAGTGTATGATCTAGAGTCGCGAAGTAAGGAGTCAAACCTTGCGTCGCAGGTTCAAATCGCACCGTGGGACGTGGAGACCGGCCTTTGTATGAGTTCGTAGAAACCGAGGTCCCGTTTGCAGTAGATGCTGGCACAAAAATATGATCTCTTACTGCTCAATAGCCTTGAGTGCTGAGTATACGCTTGAATCAATTTTGTAGCCCTCTACCGGCAAATGGTGGTATCTTTACATGAGTGAAAAGTCCCTCGAGAGGGACATTTAACAACAATAAATCATTTTTATTGTCTTTCCCTTGAAATCGATGACCCTTTCTTATTTAAATTCTTATATAGTCTGGTATCAGAATTAGATGACCGTGTATATTGCCTACAATACATTTCTTAAAAATTCAAAAGGCATAATGATATGATTAAAGGTTTTAAAATCTAACATAAAATTCCTAAAGAAATTAATGTAATGTAATGAACGAATTCAAATAACTGACCTTTCAGGTGATACATATAATTAATTTTATTATACAGTGAAACCTGTCTAATCCGACATGGAGACAAATTTGTCGGAATAGACAGGGTGTCGGATTGCACAGTGTTAAAATCATGGAAAATACTTGAATGGGAAAGAAATTTAACTTCACAGTGTGTCGGATTGTTCAGGTGTCGGATTAGACAGTTTTCACTGTACCTCTATTCATAATACTCGAATTCGATTGGCTGGTTAGAAAACTTTAAAACACAACAACCTCGGTCAGGTCAGGTCACCTCGTGAGCCAGGTCTAGGGTCCTTATTTCACCATGTTGACCTCAAAAAGAGTAATTAATTATATATTACTGTTTGTTTTTTATCGATCTTTTCGAGAATTTCTAACTCGAAATATATTATGTTCCGATTCCGAAGTGAGATTTGAACTCGAGTGTAAGGGACTTCTATAGATACTCTGCCATTCATAGACAAATGATCTAACCACTGTGTCACACAGGCGCTTCAATAAATAAACCTGGTGAAACATTGGAATCCTGTTTTGATAGAGGAGGAGATTGTAGTCAGTCGACTGTACTAAGTAATCAATAACTCGTCTTCTGCTTCTTTGATAAAAAAATAAATCTAATCTCAACTAGTACTTTTTATTTTAGATTTTCCGACAAGCAGTGCATGTACAAGTAACAACCTTGACTGTGTTACGAAGGTATCAATGACGCACACTACTTTTTCAAAACTGAAAAATGTATTGAGAGTTCTTAAATGAAGAGTCTTGTAAAGAAATCATCTTTCCCTATCTATCCATTTTTTCATATTAACCAGCATACACAACCAATATGTACTCCGATACCTGACGTAACTTATTTTTATTTTAATAAAAAGAAAGACCCCTGACTAATAATATCATTACATGTAGGTACGAATATATATTCCTTATCACAGTCATGTTTCAAATCAAAAAGAGCTAGAACTTACTGAAGAAAAACATACATGAAGCAATCAACGGACGATCCTTAGTACTATTAAATAAATAATCAACACATTTCACCAACTACGGAAACCCGCTGAGGTCAGTTCAGAGGAAAAAAAAGTTTTTGTTGCGTTTAGAACCTAACCCACTTTTTCCTCCAATCAGCAGCTGCTAAATTTTCTATTAAGTAGATCACTTTTAAAATTGTTAAAATTTTATGTCTATGCAGTAACTCTGCGCGCTGACGTATTAGCCAATCAGGTTAGGTTCTAAGTAAGTTAGATCATATTAAGTAAAATTTTAGTGGTTAAGAAGAGCTCGGTCGCTTCGCTCCCTCCGCCCCTTCTTAACCACTAAAATTTTACTTAATATGATCTAACTATTACTTAGTTTCAATAATTCTTGAGTTTAAACGCAAAACATTGCAGTTGTTTGCAGTAAGTATTGCATTTACACGCAACTTGCAATTAATCGCAATCATTTGCATTTAAACGCAATAATTATTGCGATTAGGCCTAAACGAAATAAAAACTATTTCTTTCTCAGAACTGACATCAACAGGCTTCTGTAAACAACGTCGTCTCTCTCTCTATATATATTATACCTAGTAGTGTATCAGCCCTGATACAGGCATTTTGGAGTAGGCGGAGCAGTGCCTCGGAAGTAGGGCTGTCTCGCCCTCAGGCCTGGAATATCTCTGTCTCGGCCCGCTGTCAAGGGACTGTCTCGTCTTAAAATTTCAAATTATCATTTTTGTGTAATTTGTGTGAATTTAGAGTAAAATTCATATTTAAGTTTTAAAAAAAAAACATTATTTATCGAAAAAAATTACCAAGAATCTTTAAAATTTATTTATACGAGGGGCATTTCAAAAGTCCTGAGAACTCTGTAATAAAAAATTAACCGTTTCACGGAAATTATTGAGTTTAATATCATTGGAAAGATCAGAAAAATATACACATATCGTGACGTCACTTTATAATTTTTATGACGTAACAACTCCGAAAATGACGTCATGGTATAGAATGTTTAAAGCATACTGAAAAGTCGCGTTTTTATCCACATTAAATAATTTTAGAAATTCTGCCAACGGCTTATTTGAAAAAAAATATTTAAAAAAAATTATTTGCAAAGAAGTAGAGCAGGACAATGGAACCGTTTATCAAGAATTCCATATTTCATTGTATGGTTTGTTTACTAGCACGGTTTATGCCCGGTTATGCTATCATCGGCATTCATTTAAGTCATATGGAGAAATGACGTGCAGTTTATTCATGAGGTTGCCCCCACGTGATTTACTTCTCATTGATATTCATAAGATCCTGCAAAAACTCAAATTATACAATTTCTTTAATTTTTTAATATAAAAACATGCAAGACTTTTTTCTTTAAATTTCCGTAAGCACTAGACATATCTAAATGGGTAGAATTTAGCGTTATCGTCAGTTGGGAATTTATGATGCCGTATGTTTCAATAATAAGTAGGTCAGGCGAATGCAAAAATTGCAATTTTTAAATTTAAAAGGCGGTCGTAACTCTTCATACAATTTTATAACAGCAAAATATTCTAAAAATAGACCTTCGTTTGCACCTATTAATCGGCGGAAGAACTCTATCATAATACAGTAAACACTTACATTTAATCACCAAAAATGATAAAAACACTAATTCTCTTCTCTTTTCTTCATTAAAACAGTGTACTCTCGCTTCGAATTTTCAAATCAAAAAGGCGGTCGCAACTTTCACTTTGGCATCAACTTCATTGTTATTTCCGGTAGAGGATATAAAGGAAAAACAAAATATCGGCGGAAGAACTTTATCCGAAATAGTTAGAATAAAAAAATTGGCAATTTTTGTAAGTTCTCTATATAATCCTTTATAGAATCTGCCGCCATTACAGCTCCAATATGGCGAATATGTAAATGAGCAGAATGAACACCATTTCTCCATATGTTTTTAAGTTACATGAAACGACTGGATTTTCGGTCGTTTATAAAGCTCTCCACTGTATAAAATAACATTTTCTGTATAAAACTGAAGTATATTAAGGCAGTTTTCAACAAATATATTTTGAGTAACAGTACTCTTACCGCGTTTTTTAAATAAAATGTTCAAAAGTCTTGCCGCTGACTTGTTTCTTTGCATATTTTTTCTAATTGATTCAAATTCGGCGCCCAAGAACTCACTACTGCTTTTGACTTTTGACTCCAAAAAAGGTTTATAAGGTACACACACATATAAAATATTATTTAATTTTCATGAATTAATTTTTGCGAATATGTGGAGGTACGGTGGGGTTACAACTGCGTCCACGCCATTTTGGATTTTACGAGAAAATATAGAGCACACTAAACTTGACTTCTCTCGAGCCTTCATCAATCCCTAAAATCTCGTTAAAACACCTGACGAATTGATGCTATCAAAGTTTGTAAAACGATCGTCTATTTTTCTTTGATTGTCAACTTTGCCTTTTTCTCACAGTTTGGTCTGTTTTACGCAATATTTTGCGCAAGATTCGAAAAAAAACATGCAATGTTTGACAATTGTTTAAACCATTTCAGAACAAGAAGATCGGCGAAATACGCCAAATGAATGTACTTGTGACATAAAAGAGGTAATTCTTGTTTAGGATAGCAACAAATCATGTTTTGCAAAAAAGGACGTTTATTTGCTATATATAAAAGTAAGACAATACAAAGTTTTCATGTAATTTGCCATTTGAATTTTATATATCATAAACTAAAACAAACAGTTGCAAGTACATGTACTATAAATCTCAGATTTATAAATTGAAACGATTCTTTGACGAATTTGTAACCCCGGTTCGATCTTAAGTGAAAGTGCATGTAAGACAGACGGATAGCCCTAATAAAGCAAAATGTCGGAGCAATGCATCTGGTTTTTTTTTTAATATACAGCGATTTAATGGAACCTGCAATACTATGATAATTGAAGATGGCACTGTTAAAACACACTTTGAAAAATAACGCACTTTAATTTTTTTTTTCAAAGTGCGTTTAGTTTGAGACCAATTCAACACACTTTGAAAAAAAAAAAAACTTTCTTTTAAAAGTTCGTTAATATCGACCATAGTAACGCAGGTTGAAAAAACGTGTAAGGCGATATTCTTGCAAATCTGAGGTATGATAAATAATAGCACCTGTTCGATAACTTTTTTAAAGTGCGTATTTTTTTCAAAGTGCGTTAACGTTGCCACATGGCACTATCAACAATTTTCCAAAATGTGCATAAACATGGTATACATAATTTTGTATGAAATATGCAAAAAAAAAAAAATGAAAGAAATAAAACGATAGAGAATTTTAATAGGTTAGTGTGTTGTACATTCTTTGTATACACTGTACATCCCAAAAAGAAAATGAACCAATCCCATATTAATTAAGCCTATGTTAGTTAAAAAAACCTGGCGGAGCATCACTTCTACCTTGTTGCATTACGTAATCATTTGCAGCTGTCATCATGCTCCATAAATTATAAAGTGCAAGAAAATCCTTCTCATCGCTTGCTGTTTGCTCTTTATAATAGTTTGAAGTCGGTAATATATTTGTTTCTGGCAATTCCATAAAAGTGAGGATTTTACTGCAGACACTTTCAACAGCTTTGCTGTAGAAAGTTTTGCTGATATCCTGCAATCCAAGTTTGTCAATGTGTGTAACCAAGACCATCTGAGGCACACCTGAAACAAGGATTGTAATTAGCAAATAAATACAAACCGAATTAATATCACTGAATGATAAATTATTGAAGATATATATTAAAAGTGGATATCTTAAGCAGTTTTTGCTACTATGTTCAGACAAAATTGCATTTCAAAACCAGAAAATTCTCGATATCCATGGCCACGACCGGAAGTAATGTCATCAACAGAAAAAAAACAGATGCTGTCATGAGACAGTAAGGTATTTGCCTCTAAATACACGCTTCTACATATTGGGCGGATTTCCACAGGAAAAGTCAAAATAATTCTGTAATTTACATGTATTCATCAAATTGAAATGAAATTCTCAACCCTGTGACCTAGAACTCAGAACCTCTTATATTTATTTTACATGCTTAATTCATTATATACCAGTTTGAATGATTTAAATTAGGTTTTGATAAATGTTTGCTCATAATGGGACCTTTTTGGAATAGACTAGATGGAAAAGTTTTGTTAAAACATCGTTTGTTATGAATTGATTTAAAATTTGTTCTTGTACTTTACATGTTATTAGCATGTAAATTTCTACATCACATCACATTGCGTAACCCATTAGCATATTTTTAGATTAAACACCATTCGGCTGATTCCCTCTTTATCTGATAAGGTGACGGAATCGACGATGGTTTGCTCGGCTATGTTAAGGAACGATATGGAAATTGTGACCTTTGCACCATTTAAATATGTATTACTTCTTTTTAAAATTTTTAACAAAGCAACCGAATACTTGTAGAAAATGTAATATAGCTATCAATGATGGGTAGGACTAGGCCGTAGATATTATACAAATATGGACTCAATGTAGGTCAATTTGCATTTATAATGACCCAGGATGACAGATATTGACGAGGGCGCTAGCCCGAGGTCGATATACTTCATGTATCTTAGGTCAATATATGTCTTCCTGGGTCATTATAAATGCATATTGACCGTGCATTGAGTCCATATTTATTATATTATATAAATAATAATTTCCAATTTTTTTAGTACAATGTATATTTTCCTTATGTTTACAGAGATAGTATTAACCATAAATAAGTTGAATGTAAATGTTTAACTTTAAGAATTCATTGAATATCACTCAGAAGAAATTGTTTCGGTAATAAATTTTAACCCATATCATAATATTAACGCATTATATCTATCTCCGAATAACACAGAATACCCCCTCCCCCAGATTGAGAATTGCAGTCGTTTACCCTTGCAGAGGAAATGCACTCACAAAATATAAATACCTATGTCTTCTAAAATACCGGTAAGATACAATATTACATGATATGATTGTCTTTATTTTCTTTAGTCTCCGTAATCGCGTACACAGCGTCAAAACTCTGCTCGCCGAGTGAGTGGAAAAATCGAATTCAACCATGAAATGGTATGTGCTAAGTATTCCCGAAAAATGTCGACAAATATCCTTGTAATTGTTTTGCATTATCAGCCTCAGAGTTCTTCACTTTGTCTTTTAAATTTTTCTTACCTACAACTTGTGAACTTCCATGTTTGACTAAAGCGAAAGTGAAAACGAGGTAGCTCGTGCGAGTCATTATTCGCTTTCAGCGGTCGTTATTAAATAATAAGTACTTCGTATTGCCCAATCAGATTATCGGATTTCACAAAGTTATATAATATTACTAGTTATATTGCACGTATCAGCTGTTGGTCACGTGACTTGAATAAAAATAGAATTGTTAAGCTGAATCTAGGAAATGGGGATAGTGCAAGGGCAAACGCTTGTTTTTCAAGAAAAAAATTGATACACATTAAGAGAAGTTCATTTCCTCTACCCAAAAAGTGCTGGGAGCTAGTCAAATAATATAAATAAAAATAATGTCTTGCAGACCAGGATCAGCTCCCAGCACTTTTCAAAATATACACTATATAAGCAATATATATTATTATAACAGTAACTTGATCCGAAGAGCCGTATCACGTCTCGTTGACAGGCGCGGATCATCAGATAGTCTTGTTTAAATAACAAAACCAATTCCAGGGGGTGGGGGTCCAATGTCCCTACCCACTCCCTGTCCCTAAAATAACAATCTATTTTGTAATTTCAATTAAAAAGTATATCTTTCTATTTGACTAATTATACATACATGTACTAGTATTTTGTTTCTTGTGTTAAAAACTAACTTATAATATGTCTGTCTATTTGTTTGCAGAAATTAAAATCTTGCCCATAAGTTTTAAGTTGGATGGGCTATACAAATGGCTTTCATATTTTATAGGTTTATTTCTTGTGACAATTAAGACCTTTTATTTGGGTACCATAAATTTATACCTCCGATCGCTTGACCTAGGATACACATTTTTACAAGAAAAATACCAAACTTTAAACTTGGCCTAAATTTTGATCAAGAGGTGCTAGGGCTTTTATGCTTAACATGTGTATTCATTGTGAACTGTGAACAGGTATAAATATGTTTGACCTTGAACTCTAGGGTCAAGCCTTGATTCTAGAGTTTGAACCATTTAAGAAAAATTAACCTTGGCAATTTACTTTTGAACAGGAAGTACTAAGGATTACTTATTTCACATCTCCTGATATCAACAATTTGAACCCTTTGACCTTGACCTTTAATTTTGACATATATTTGAGAAACTTTAACCTTCACAATACCCTAGATTTTCCATACGGGGACATCAGTGTTTCACAAACACATCTTGTCTTCATTATTATTTGGTGGTGTCTCCATATGAGGGAAAAATTCCAAAGAGAGATGTATTCACAATAAACAAACAAATTACTAAAAAACCATGAATATGTTGGTCATGCATATCTCTGCATGAAAAAAAAAACAGCTTTTCAAACACTGTAACCATATTGCAACCCTTTCAAAACACTCATCTGAGCTTTTCTAGTTTTCTTATCATATAACGTCCGTTGTGACGTGTCGTCCATCTGTTTGTCTGAAAACTTTTTACATTTTACACGGTTTAGTACCTAAACGGCTGCTATCGGAACAAAACCGCGTTCAATGCTGCTATTCGAAATTTGTACGGCTGCTAGCAGAAATAAATATGTTGAAAACTCTTAGAACAAGTTGTAAAACAGTGAAATTAAGACCCCAAATCAAGATTATCTCTGAAAAGTCCGGGTGCACGGAACAAGTAATGTATTTCTATAGATGTTGTCATGTGTAATTTGCAGAATAGCCCTCTAATAATTTAGAATTAGTAAAATTTCCGAAGCCTGTACCAAATCTCAAGTCAATAAATACCCAGTTTTCATGCTTTTTTTAAATTATCTATTATGCAGATTGTGGGTATTTTGGTATTTAAAGATGCATCAATCTATAATAATACTCAGAAATAATTTTAAAAATTGAAAAGTGAATTTTTAAAGAGATTTTTGGATAAAACACGATTTTTTAAAGTTACGGTTGCTATCAGGGTCTTAGCAAATATTGCACCGGTTAATAACTGAAACATCACACCTGCTGCTTTTTGAAAATTTTTCTCATTAACAGATATGTGAAACAAACTTATGGCAACAGATGTCTAAAATCTACATTTTTAATATCCCTAATTGCCTGTTAATAAGATGACTATATACAGTATGCAGTTGACTTTTACCATTTTAACTCAGGGGTGTAACTTCGATTTTGAAAAGGGGGGGGGTAGAAAAATTCAAATCTATTTTTAAAAAGGCTGACATGGAAAAAAGGAAAATTGTCAAACTTTTTTCAGTAACATTTTTTTCTCACGTCCAACCGCCTACCCCTGTTTGACTATGCTGCAATAAAAAAAAATGGGAGGGGGGGGGGGGGCTTCAATGAAAATTTTCAATATAGTAAAGGTTATGCTTGGAGTAAAGTCAACAGGCCTTTCAATGAACATTTTAGAAAGTAAAGGTTATGCTTGGATCAAAATGTGGAGGGGAGGGGGGGGGGCGTGTCTGTAACTCGAATGTATCGTATTTTTGCAAAGTAGAGCTGATCTTCGAAAAGGATTGCTACACAAATAAAAAGAAAGCTTCACGAAATGACTCGTAAATCAATTTGAAATAGCAGATAATATATATTTACAATCAATTACAATCATTTCTTTAAAACCTTTATTAAGCTAGAGTTATGGGGGATTTCTGTAGCCTACATGTATACTTATACGAGGGGCGTTCAATAAATAATGTCATTAGCTCGATGACATACAACTTAGTAGTCATATGACATAAAGCTTGATTTTCTCTCATTATTGAATCTTTAATGAATTTATAACAGTTTATGTGATCACTTTTCATCACATAGTTTTATCGTGAGAAGCTGGGAAACAAGGGCTATTCGAGACACTGCATTATAAATGAATGGTTAAGAATCAGTAAACTAGAGTGAAATTAAAAGCTGCATTAAAGCTGCTGTAAAACTTATTAAAACTCCCAAAGCAATATTCACTGAAATGTGTGACATTTACAGCAACCGATGCCTGTTTTATAGACAAATTAGCAGCTGGATTTCAAAGATCAAAAATTATATAATGGACATCAAAAATGGGTACCCTCCTTGCCAACAAAAATTATAACAACTTGTGTACTGTTTGCCATATTTCAACAATTACTATTTGATGGTGTATGATTGATATTAAGACACATAGCAAATTTGATATCTAGACATCATATCGGGAGTAGTTTACACTGTTTTTAAGAAACGTTTGACAGTAATTAAGCTTGGAACTCTAAGGTCACCCTGTATGTGGAAAAATGAGTGAAAACAACAGCGTGTACAAAAGTCTTAACAATTATTTCAAAATACCTGTAATTGTAGTAATCCACGTTTGTTTTATATTCAAACAGATACTGGAACATGAATCTATTGCTTAAAACTATTAAAACAAAATTTACCATAAGATGTACTTGATAAAAACGGCGAAGGTCTATCAAGAGCAAAGGTATGCAATAGCACAAAAACAGATTTATATGCAATTTTCTTAAATATTGGTGGTATTATTGTTCAAATTCGTATTCAGGGAGACAGTTTAATATCTAGAGGTCTCTAGAAAGCAGTTTTTTTGCAAAGAAATCGAAAGGTTCATCAGAGAAATGACCCAGAATCAGGAATCCAGTACATTGAATTTCTTCATAACAGCGTTTAAACCCGCATGCCCTAAAGAGTAAAAGGGTTTACGGGATAAACAGAAAGTTAATGTTGTTTCACATTAACAATATTTGCCAGATCTTTGACCTCTTGACTTGTTTCTATTTCCAAACTTGAATAAAACACCTTTCAGAAGGAAAAAAACAAGTCCAGGAATTCATTGGATCTGCCATTTTCCAGTATACTAAGGGTCATACCCAAAAATGAGTTCTTAAAACAATCAGAAATTGGATAAAAAATGTTACGGACATGTGTTTGAATTAAAATAGATTAATAAGTAAAATCATGAAGACTAAATCATTGAAAAGTGTCGTTTGCCTATTTCTGAGCCCCAATGACATTATTTATTGAACGCCCCTCGTACATGTATAATATCTAATAAAGTTATAGTACAGTGTATAAGCTTTGTCAAACATTTCTTATTCCATATTTCTTTTTCGAAGTGCGGTGATGCATTGGTTCGTTGAACACCTGGACGTCGCGCATAGTATTGGGGATAGAAATTGCGTAACTTGTAACACTGTAAACGACGGGCGTTGGTATTTTTGGTCATTTCATCGTTTTGGCTATATGGATTTTTCTGGAAATTTGTACCAAGCTTCTTTAACTTCCCGTGATAACGTCACCCAACATTCATTAATAAATTTGTAATTTACTGACTGTTCGTAAAATAAGAAGCGTTCCGTAACATGCCGTAATCTTGACTAGTTACAAGAAAAGATAGAGTAATTTGATCAAGAATTTTTACTATATTGTGACAAGTTCCTTTTGTAAAACTAAGTTGATAAATTAAATGTTCAAATCAAGAAGTTGTCAAATGTTTCTTTAAAAAATTATAAGTAATCAGTGGGGGAGATTAATAGAGCGATATTGATGTCTAGTCGGTTTTGTTACTACGACACAAATATGCGTTTTATGGAAATGAACAGGGCGTATAACACCAATGTGAGCTGTATTCCTTATTTACTGGGAAAACTTTTTCAGATAAAACATTTATTTTTAAAATGTGCAAAAAAATAAAATTTTGTTTTAAAAGAAACAATTAAAAGTAAGACATTTTTAAGAAAACCGGGGCAAAAATTAAATGTCTAGTCTGACTTGTTACGCCTTGAATTTTTGATGTTTTACGATTAAACACATATATACAATAAAGTCAGAAAATTATATTTTGACGTTACAAAATCAGTTCCAATTCTGTGCGCGACGTCCTTACATGCAATATTCAAAACATCACCCCCTTCTCCCCATTATAGGATTTTAAGAGTTCTTTAAATTATATATATAGGTAAGAAAGACAAGTCAATCCCCCCTCCCCGCCACGAAAGAAAGTGTGGTTTTTATATTAATGTTTTCCACTTCTTTTTACTGTCGAGTTTCTTGTAAATTGACTTATATATTTTCATTTAAATTTGTACCTGAGTAAGTATCGACGTTGGACAGGAAAACTTTATAACTTTATGTGAGATTTATTCATTTTTCAATTCATATTTTTTTTAAAATCAGATATAGAGATTGCTAATTTGTAGGTTTATGCTTGGATTTGTAGAGGTGAATTGCGTAAATATTTGAGACAAATAATCTCTTGTGGTTTGTGTTTGTCGATAATTATGAGTTTTTAAAAATTCCAAATCGTAAATTTAATCAATGTGGCATAATAACATAGCTAGAATATAAAAAAAAAATTGAGTGGTCACATCATTTAATGGCTTACACAAAACAGGTGTGTGTGTGTGTGTGCATATGCCATAGAAGTCGGAAACAAATTGAAAGATGTGAGGGTGGTTGGGGGGGGGGGGCTACACCTGGTCCGATAAAAAACAAGTATATACTGACAAAACGTCAGAGATACTCAAGCTGTAGAAAGTCAGCTAGGAAGTGTCATAAATTAATATTCTAAAATGGTAAAAGATGAAGACTATTGAATTCAGTTTTCTGTTGAATATACATTGAATTTAATTAGAATAAATATAATCAATCGCATTACTTTTAAAGATGATTTTACGTTACAAACTTTCGGGAAACATTTTATAGAGGACACAAGTAGTTTCCGTTTCTTAATTTAATGAAATATTTCTTTATGTAGACCTTTGGCGTCGGAATCTTTTTTTTTTTTTTTTTATTTGCAAAGATAGACATAACGCATAGGCGTTGAAAATTGGCATTTACGTGTTTTTGCTGGTTTAGCACCCCATCCCTTTTTTTCAATTAGGTCCCCATCCACTTTCAGTCCGCTTCCGACGCCTATGACAACATTTAATAAACCTCGATCGAAATAGCTTGTTGAAAACCTGTAGAAAAGTTTTTTTTCAAAGGGGAGGGGGGTGCGGGCTGGAAATGATCCACGTGACTACGGATTCATCCAGCTGTGCGGCATGTCCAATACATCCAAAAGAAGTCATATACATGTACGTTCCATTACCAAACTGACGAAAATTCTACTTTTTAGAAAAACAAACGTACACTGTGTATATATGAGTGAGAATTTATCATTTATTTATTTTGTGCTAGTATCATATTGTCACTCAAAGTACACATCATTTGCAGGCAAGTGAGTTACTGTATCAATTTGATGGGGGGGGGGGGCACAGACATCTTTTTTCTGGCCATGCATTGTAAAACTTGTTAACGATGGGGTAACCTGCGTCACCTTTCAGAGTTACCAGTGGACTCGTCCAAGGATGCTTTGTCGGCGACTGAAAGCTGAGATTCCTACGCAAAGGAAAGCGCTATCGAAATCTCTGTATGGAATCTGTTGCGGCTGCAGGGCTTCACTTATTGTTCATTCGCCATAGAAAAGAATCCGACATGTAACCTTTAATATCTATGAATTTACAGACATTTTCAAGATAAGCTTCATTTTTGTTTCTAGAAATATTTTTATCTATCAAAGTAATCTATGTTTGTGTCATAAAACTGAGTAAATCGATGACCTAGCATCGTTTTAGATAACTCAAGCCCCTCTAGGGCTTGAGAAAAAAGATTAGCCCAAGTTTTCAGTGCCTATATTATGTCTGTATCTTTGCAAAAAAAATGTGAAGGCTTAGCCTCCCCCTGTTCCAAAGCCAATGTGTACAGGGGTACATGTACATGTCATACATATGTACAAACCCTACTATTTACAACATACATATAAATATACGATTAATTTGTCATTATATGATGGAAAGTAACATACACGACAAGTCAATCATTAAGAAAGAATGTAAGGTGTATATATTGTTTTCTTAAGGAACTATATTAATTGCATAAATCTGTAAATTGAGGATGTGATTTTAATTTACATTTATGTATGAAATTTGAAAACAAACTTATTCAAATAGTAGCCGGTGCCGTTGTCTAATAGTAGCCGTAACACAAGATTCTCCTAATAAAAACGCTCTATCTTGTAAGAAACCCATCAAAGCGGACAATGATATAAAATAACCAATAATATTTACAAATACACAACGAACTGTCGATTCATTTTTATCAAATATCTAAAACTTTTGACGCAATTTTAATATATTTCTTACCTGCATGTAAATGTGTCCAACACTTTCGACAGTTTTCGTCATAAATATCAGCAATCCTTCAATTCATTAAAATTCTAAATATACATGTTAGTTTCAAAATGTATGTAACTTTCCGTAAGGGTGAAATACCAAGCGGCTAAACTTTAATAATTGAATTATTGACCATTTTGTTGAGCCAGCGAAGAAAAATACTTACAATTTCGTCCATTTTTTTTCACTATCAACCGCTCAGTTTTCAGATAGCAGCAATGAACGCGCAATTTTTTCTGATAGCAACCGTTTAGGTACTACACCGTGTTTTAACTTCTATAGAACCACTGGGCCAATTACACCCCATTGAAATTCATATTAAAATATGTACATTTGTATGTCAGACTGTCCATTTGTCTCAATAAATTTAAACTTGGTCGTCACGGTTATATCTACTGAATGAGAAGAGACAAGGCATTCATTTTAAACTTATGTACTAGTATTTACCTGTGAGAATGGCATGTTTTTTTTACATGTGACCTAAAAGTTTGACCTACTTGCAAAAAAATTAAATTGTTATAAATCATCATTTTGAAAGAAAAAAGTTAGGCATTCATATTATATATATTATGTATATTATTACCTGTGATAAGCCTCGGTTAGCGTCCCTTCGCTCCTTATATACCTCGGACTCTTACATCCGAAGGCCATTTTCTAACGAGCTCGTTCCGCCTTAGATTTTGGGTGGAACGTATTAAGCGTGAAGTAAAGTGTTAACAAGTAGTTTTTAGGTACCTACGTGTTTGTGTGGGGTATGAAAGTCACAAGAAATAATAAAATCCATTTTATTCAGTGTGCATTATTGTTAATTAATGAAATTGTCATTATTCCAATTTGTCAAAAGAAGTACTTTCGATTTGATTTCACATTAATTTTGCCGATTGATTGACAGAAAACTATGGTGGCATATTTCTGCCCCTTGTGTGCAAGTTATTTTTCTATCAAATATGTCGACATGCAAGATAGATATTTCGGCATGCAAGATAGCTATGTCAACATGCAACATAAATATGTTGACATGCAAGAAAATTGCAATCAAATAAGAATGATAAAAAATCTTCAAAAATCTCATTGCCCACATGTGACATCAAACATGCTAGATGCTACTTATTTATGTTAACATGCAAGATAAATATGTTGACATGCAATTTATTTATGTTGACATGCAACTTAGTTATGTTGACATGCAATTTAGTTATGTCGACATGCAACTTAGTTATGTCAACATGCAACTTACTTATTTCGACATGCAACTTACTTATGTTGACATGCAACTTAATTATGTTGACATGCAACTTAGTTATGTTGACATGCGAGATAAATATGTTGACATGCAACTTATAAGTTGCATGTCGTCAAAAATAAGTCGCATGTTTACATAAATAAGTTGAATGTCAACATATTCATCTTGCCTGTTAACATAAATAAGTTGCATGTCAACATAAATAAGTTGCATGTCGACATATTTATATTGCATGTCAACATATTTATCTTGCATGTGAACATAACTAAGTTGCATGTCAACAAAACTAAGTTGCATGTCAACATAAATAAGTTGCATGTCAACATAAATAAGTTGCATGTCAACATATTTATCTTGCATGTTAACATAAATAAGTAACATCTAGCATGTTTGATGTCACATGTGGGCAATATTTGAGATTTTTGAAGATTTTTAAAAATATTTATTTGATTGCAGTTTTCTTGCATGTCAACTTAGTTATGTTGCATGTTGACTTAACTATCTTGCATATCGACATATATATCTTGCATGTCGACATATTTGATAGAAAAATAACTTGCATACAAGGGGCAGAAATATGCCACCATAGAAAACAAAATTACCGTTGCATTACACTGGTTTCCTTTCGTCAGATTTTCTGAATTCCATTTCCGATTTGTAAACAGACAACTTGTTTCAATTTCTCATTTCTGCTTCGATTTAAAAAAATAATGGATTTATTGCTAATACGAGAAATTAACAGTGTTTAATGCGTAAGTTTTATTGTAAAAATTGAGTATTTTATTATTTGATTTATTTCGTACCATTCGTTAATATACAAAGCCTTATTTCTTAATAAAATGTTTTTTTTTCCACTTGGGGTTTCAGCGGCGAGAATTTTTACAATGGATGGTAGATGTTACGCGGCGCCAAGTCAAAATGTATCTCGCCGTGAATCTCTAGCATGCTGGAGTAGGGCGGGGCCAAAATGGCCCACCAAAGATTTACATAGAAATATACAGGAAAATGCTCTAAAAATCTTCGTAAGAATAGCATAGCCAAAATTCATCATATTTATATGGAAGCATCCTAAAGTACTGTAGCTTCAATTTTGTTCAAATCATGACCCCTGGGGGTAGGGCAGGGCCAAAATGGCTGATCAATTTTTTAAATAGAAATATATAGGACAATCCTTAAAAATCTTCATCTCAAGATTAGCAAAGCCATCATTCATTATATTTATATGGAAGCATCCTAAAGTAGTGTAGATTTAAGTTTGTTCAAATCATGACTCCTGGGGGTAAGGCGGGGTCACAATTGCCAATTAAGGTTTTATATAGAAATATGTAGGAAAATTATTTCAACATCAACTTCTCAAGAATAGCAAATCCATGATTGGTCATGGGACTACTTTTGGATTTAAACTTTTCAATAAAAAATAAAACAATTTCTACTTTTTCCTAGCTTCAGTGCTCAGGTGAGCAATGTGGCCCATGGACCTCTTGTTGAATTTGGTTGTCAAAATGCAACATACCTTGTTGTCTATGATTTCCTGTGGACATCCATGTCTATATATTGGCCTACTGTTTATGCACTCTCTTGAACAATATTCATGAAAAAGTGCGTACTACTTTGAATATAAAGAAATATTTTTTTTCAGGGAAGATTTAGTTATCTGTGGTATATTATCAATGTTTTTCAGATGGCAAAGAGAAGGAAAATATCTACTATACAGCGAATGCTGCAAAACAAGATGAGAAAAAGAGATAAGAGGTAAAGGCCTGCAGAGATTCTGCCAGATGACATCTTAGGTTCGATGACACAACAGTCTGCTGTTCCCTGCGGGACAGTGGATGGAGCTGATTCAGCTCCTCCCGGTAATTTTCCGGGGCTTGATTCGATGGGTTTTTCACCTAAAGAGGCAGGTCTCACCTCTAGTGAAAATGCATTCACCTGCCCCGAGGTGTCACCTCGGGGAAGTCGTCTGTTTGCCCATGACGAGGGCAAGGCACCGTCCACTGACTCCCCACCGTGGGTTTGTGCTCCACCGAGGGCACCTGGATCGGACATAGTGCATATGTCTGATCCAGCAGGACAGACGCAGCTGGATATCTCCAGGATGGAGGAGACCAGTAGAATATCAAAAGATGAAGAAAATTCAACGAATTCCTAACTGGAATCTATACGAATATCAAACGGAAACTTGAACGAAAAACCTGATATTATAGAAAGTATTAACAGAGAAAGAGATATGTTGGAGACTGTAGAAAGTATGATGGATTTTAGAGATGATATAGAGATCGTAGAAAATCGCAGCACAGTTAAGGTTACAAAAAGGAGGCGGAGCCTAATTTGTACGGGAAAACTTGACTATGACATCATACACAATATATGTCATACAACATTTCTTTAAAATACCACAAAATGAGTTTATCTGCTAATTTAACCAGTAAGAAATCATCAAACTACATAAAAACTTACTACTGCGTGTTGTTTTGTCGTTAGTTAAATCCCACATAACAAGTTATAAACAAGTCACTGATCGCAATACCCTTGTCAATATGACGTCATTTCTTACAACGTGACGTAGTTTGTATGCAGTGAGAGACAGATCAAGAAATATTTTCTCAACAAAATATGCATTCTCTAATTAAATAAAATATTATTTACAGATATTCTACGGGGCAATAACTTGAATTTAATGTCTTCTTCACTATTTTATTAATATATTTTCTGTACATTACGTATTTAATTGACACTGCCGTATATTTGTATGCAAGTACATCGGAGGGTAATGTGGGGTTCTTAATAAATCGATCTAGTGCAAGGGCATACACTCTATGGATCAAAGTAAGCTTTTATATTTCAACTATAGATCTATTCAGGTATCTGAAAAGTGCTGCGATCCTGATGAAATCTTAAAAACAATTTAATTATATCAATATTTCATGCCGCTGACCAGCAAAAAATATAGCATTTGGTCATACAAGTATAATTTTAAAAATGAAATTGCAGAATTTAGACAGGATCGCAGCACTTTTTAGAAACTATAATGCGTGTTGAAAATATTTATAAACTAAACTTGGAAATTTATCTTGGTTATGCCCTTGCACTAGTGACGTTTATATGTAACATCAATACTTCAAGTCAATGTGCTAAAATCGCGTGACTGCCGCATCACGTGACTAATCTAAATATAAAATATTATCGTCCTCGATATGTAGTTATTAATCATAATAACAATTATCTGATATAAATAATGTTCTAAAAATAATCGCCATCCCGATTACGAATACATTTTAAAATACAAAACTTAGTTGATTTTTCCATTACGCGCCTTAACTGTGTTGCGATGTCAGAGAGTCAAGTGGTGAAACTGAAGATAAGTAAGACATGAAGGAAACAAATGAGAGTATGCATTTTAGAAAATCGAGTGAGGAAAGAAGTTGTGAAAGTTGGAATATAAAAGATGTTAATTAACAAATTGAGCAGGAAGAAGGTTGTAGTATGCAGGATGAGGAAAATCATTATTTGAAAGCAAGAAATGTGTATACGCTGTTACTGTCCAGGGCTCTTTCCATCAAGCTGATCCTAGGTTTGGCTAATCATCTTCTGAAAAGTGCAAAACTATGGCAAACAGCTGATGTCAACAAAGTTTTAGTGAATGGAGTTGAACTTTACGTATATACCTGCAGAACTGCTCTTCAATTACAAGTAGAGATCTGTTTGTAGAAGAGTTACCACTGTATTTTAAATGCTTTAACAATACATTTGACTTTACAGTGAAGGTCTTGGTACCAAGTTTAATCAACTTATCAGAGGAAGAGCCATGTTATCAACATTTTAATGCATATCCTCTTTATGAAGCTCTCCAGATGGCACTTGCTGAGAGAAATTGGTGTTTAGGGGGAAATACCCTTTTAATTGGAAGAACTGCATATATGTTTTTCATATTTGATTCACATGCACGATGTTCTCGGGGATATCTCAGTGTTAGAGGGAAGAGTACAAGAATTTTGTTAAGGTAAGTCACTCCTCAAGTTTGTTATATCAATGATTTTTTGAAAAGTATATTTTTGATAAGTACTCATAAAGTGTTACTCAAAATCGCAAAGAAAATAGGGGGTCAGTATCCATCCTACTGATCTACGGTACATTTAAGTTGACCTTTTTGCACTTAAATTTCATCTCTTTGGTTAATTACTTTAGCCCTTGTTATATATGATTATATGTAAGCAAGGCAAAAAATATAATCTTATTTTACGTAAAATAGTTTGAATAATATTTAACATTAAAAAAAATCTTGCTAATTAATGCGCGTAAATTATTGTGTGACCTTTTTGCATTTAAAAATAACATATTTGGAGTATTAAAAAACTTAATAGGCAATAAAAAAATTTCTTATATCAAACTTTTTACGACTTGAGTGCTGATCAGTCACAAGTATCGAATAGTTTAAAATAACGAAAGAAAAAGGTGGGGTCAGTGATGTTAATTTTTAAATATTTGTCAAAATATGTGATTTTTAATCTAAAAATGGTGTAAATTTGACCTTGACTTCTTTCATATATTTTCATTTTTTGAGAAAGTTTGTTGAGAGAAGGTGTAAAACTTAGTCTAAAAAATATAAATTTAGACCTATAAACGCATTCCAAAATTAAAACAGAAAATCTTTTTTTCTGTTTTAAGCATATTGCCCTTAGGTATTAACAAAATTATACAAATATCACAGTTTAGAAGATATTTATTGGTGCGAATATTAAAAGTTTAAAGAACGCCAACCATCGTTTTCACTTCTAGTGCCGAGCGCTTGGCGGAGGAACAGTCACTACCTTTATTTACGTCTTAGGTATGACGCGGCGCCGCGAACGAGAATCGATCCCGGGCCTCCCGATCACGAAGCGAACGCTCTACCACTAGGCTACCGTGACCTAATCAAATTGACAGATAAAGCATAACGAAATAAAAACATCTTATTTTTGTCAATGTTTACACGTTTCTATTCATTTTCTAGCGTTAAATTACATCTCTAAATATCAATATTACAAAAACTTGTGTTCTAAAATTGACGTCATCTTGCCTACTATGACGTCATAATGTAGTACTGATTTAGTCCAGATAGAATATTTTGTATGCTTCCTTATTCCCCCTGCGTAGCACTTAAAATTTTATAAAATTCAAAACGTTGAAGAAAATCTCATAAATAGAAGTTTTTGATAACACTCTGATAAGGATATGGAAATAACGAACAGAATTCAATCTCAACGTCCATTAAACAAATATACAAAACAAGAGCAGAGCAAACACGGACCTCCGAAACATCAGAGGTGGGATCAGGTGCCATGGAGGAGTGAGCATCCCCTGCTGACCGGTCACACCCGCCGTGTGCTCATTGTCATAATCAGGAAATAACGGAAAAAATCCGTAGTCAATTCAGTGTATAAATAATGGACTAACAATTGGTATGAAAAACGTCAGTCAGCATTTCATTCAATGATAAATTGTATTTGCTGACAAGGTCATTGTATCGACCATAGAATTTACGAAATGATGACTTTAAACGAGACTGTTGATATTCTTGTTTCATCAACTTGCTTGTCAATAATTTACCTCGTTTAAGAAATTGTTCATACGTAGAGCATGCTCTTGCGTATCGAATCAACTGAGATATAAATACTCCGTATGCAGGTGATGAAGGTATATTGCTGCATAAGTAAGGGAAGTTGACGATAGAAAAGTTAAAGTCATCACGTTTATCATATAGCTTGGTTGTTAGATTACCATTTGTGTCTTTTTCAGGTAAAATATCCAAGTATGAAGCAGATGTGTTGGACTCTGTGGTATCTTTTATCTCAAGCTCACCAGGATATATCGTGTCGACGTAGGAATGGAAATTATCATTATTAATTGACAATACATCGTCGATATATCTAAATGTCGAGTTGAAAGCCACAGCAAGTGTTTTTTTCTTTTCACGCAAAAGATTTTGCATAAATTCTGCTTCATATGAATATAAAAATAAGTCTGCTAATAACGGAGCGCAATTTGTACCCATGGGAATTCCAATAGATTGTTGGAATACCTGGTCTCCAAAAACCACATAGATATTGTCAATCAGAAACTCAAGCATCTTCTTGATGTCAACTTCAGAGTACTTATGTGTACAATCAGAATCTGTTTTAACAAAATAATTTTTCAAATGACCAATGACGAGGTAAGTAAACTTACGAGTTCCATTTTTGTTGAAGAAGCAGCTGTCAATGATATCAAAAAGCCTGGATTTTAATTTGTCGTGCGGAATTGTTGTGTATAAAGTTGAAAAGTCGTAAGTTTTTATGCTGTTGATTTTTGTAAAGTCTTGTGATTTCAAATTGTCCAAAAGTTCTTTAGAATTTTTAAGTATCCACATCTGATTTACACCACTTCTTGAATATATAGTTGTACAGTACTCTTGAAGTTTTTCCTTCACTACTGTCAATATTTTAGTGAGAAGTAACGAAAGAGGCTTGGTTGAACATTTACTGGAACCTGCAATGTATCTTTGTTTCTAAGGATTCTTATGAAGTTTCGGAATCCAATATATATAAGGTAGTTCAAATTCATTTTGGCTCTGTGGAATATTAAAAGTATTCAAAACTGACAGGTGATTTTGAAGGATTTCTTCCTTAGAAAGAGTGGTATATGTATAAGTAGGATTACCACTCGTAGAATTAAATCCAAGTTCTTCTAAAATGCAATTAATATAATGAGCCTTACAAACGAAGACAATGTTGTTACCTGCTTTGTCGGCAGGAACCAGTACGTACTGATCGTGTAATCTATCTAATTCTTTTTTCACTTCTGGTTTATTGAACACAGAAGGATAGATGGTTTTCATTTTGCCCCTCAATCTTTTAATACGTGACTTTAACATGGATCTGATACATTTAATCCATTCTGACAAGGTGTCAATGTCTTCTTTTTCATATCTAGCCCATCGTCTGGCGTAATTTTCAACAGAATCCATAATATTTATGAAATTCCGACGCCAGTTGAAGGATCGGGGTTCCCTATATTTAGGACCTTTTAAAATAAGTGATATAAGGTCCTCATTACGAACTATATTTACGTCACCTGTAATAACGTGTCCAGCAGGACTATAGTTATAGGGCGAAGAAGAACATGAACACGAAAGGGGATTATTTTTCAGATAGTCGATATCCAGGCCATGTAAAGTATTTTTGTAATTGAAAAGTTTGGAAGCAATGGTCGATGTATATTTGTAGGAAATACAAGGCGTAGTCTTTAACTTGAAATATGGTGGAATATAAGACTGGACCCTTTTGTGACTAAGAATATTACTAATATTTACCGCGTCAATTCCTTTATTGGCATATTGAAGTTTAAGGAAAAGACGGATTGTTTTAGCTGCATTTTCTTCCGTGAAACTTGCGGGTTTAAAAAGCCTATGATGTGCAATATCCATAATCACAGAACCGAGCCTATATTCAGGTGTCGAGGAATCTAAATTTGGATGTTCCTTGGTCTTTTCAAGAAGACTATTTAAAAGTTTCAAAGGGACAGAGTAAAGTTTGGTTCGAATATGATGTAGACCTACAGTACCGACCAGACACAACCTAACACCAGAGAGAACCCGGAGCGGACCCCGGGTTCGCTTCTCGGGTTCGCTCGGGGTCCGCTTCGGGTTCGCTTTCAGAAATTTTGGGACCGCTCCGGGTGCGCTTTGGGTGCGCCCCGGGTTCGCTCCGCGTTCGCTCGGGGTCAGCTCTGGGTCCGCTATAGCGAACCCGGCGTTCGCTTCCTGGGACCGCTTTACGCACTGATGCGTGAAGCGGACCCCGCTTTAATCTTACCGCCAGTAAGCCCCGCCCCTTGTATATTCCAATACAGTAGTGGTATTGTTGATCGATCATTGTGGTTTATGCGACGATGCGGACATGTACACTGAACATGTAAACAGTGATATAATGGAGAACATTGATACTGTAAAACGAGAATATTTGGCGCACTACTTATTTTAGCGCCTTTGGCGCAAGAGCCCCTGAGCGCTAAAATTTATTGTGCGCTAAAGGATTTCTAAATTTATATCACTTTATGTGTATGTTCAATGCCTTTACATATTAAGTACATGTAAACCGGAACACGCGATTACGTAATGTCGAGGGTCATTGGATTTTATATACACACAAGCA
This sequence comes from Saccostrea cuccullata, assembly GCF_032062105.1. Lineage (NCBI taxonomy): Eukaryota > Metazoa > Mollusca > Bivalvia > Ostreida > Ostreidae > Saccostrea > Saccostrea cuccullata. The sequence goes on from NW_026936589.1 coordinate 54,915, forward strand.
CTGCACATGTTCGGAAGACAGGAAATTCTGCCAAATTACAATTTAATTAAACTATTGTTACCCCAGTAGTTGTTACCCGATTATTATCATTAGCACCTTCAAAGTTTGGCTTCTCAGAGTGTCAATCATCTATGACCTCGAGGTAAACAATGCAATTAAGCATGGCGATTGTGGAATCCTTGCAGACAATATCCGATTAGGATTACCGTTTCACAAAGTAATTATCTGTCGATGTTTTGATATGATTTAAATTAGTAAATACTCCATTTCTTTTAATTGAAAATAGAAATAAAATAAATTTTAATATTGTGCCATGTCCATGTGATAGCAACATGTACCGCGGTAAAGTTAACTAACGAATGTTTACCGATATACGGGAGTACTAATGTGTTTCCGTGTTTGACTAACCAAAAAGTCAAATACGAGTGTGGATTTAAAAAAAAACAAAATATTACATTTATATATTGTAATGACAAGTGCAAGCGCTAAAATTTATTTGCGCCAATGCATTCCCACTTGCGTTTGCGCTAAAATACGTATGCGCCAAATTTTCTCGTTTTACAGTATTTTTTTTTTTAATTCAACTGTACATTCGACATAGATTTACAGGTACATGAATAATTGATTTCGGATTTCCTTGATTCCTCGATCCCGAGAAATTCAAACTAATTTAACAGCGGGTTATAAGGCATTTATTTTTCTTAACTTATAACCAGAAAACAAAAAAGAGTGTTGAATTGATTTGGTGTACAAGTGAAACTGAATAACTAAATACCTTTTAAATTCATGCTTATATTGTTAGAAAAACATTTGCTATTCCTTACGTTTTGCTAAATCGTAGTTTGCTAAACACCTGAATTATGATATTGCATCTATAAATTACATGTAACCTTTTGTACATCTCGTATATTTACATTACATTTATTATTTTTGTAGTTACACATTAAAACTTCGTAAGAAATATGAACGTGAATTAGACCCAATGCCTATTTTGCGTTACAAACTCACGAACAACCCACATATAACTTTGTATTGCTTACGCCTTTATTAATTATTTTTCTCCAAGAATTAGTTATAAAACATTTGAAAATGTATAATTCATATGTTCAAATATCCCTTCTATATTATTTTTATCTGATTATTCTTTGTCAAGTATTGTAACGCCATTTTGAAAGAATGAAACTATGTACGATTTACTAAATGTTGTGATTAATTAGCGTAATTAATTCGTTCAATTATGTAAATCGCCTTTCACCTGAGCCCCGATAAACCAGACTTATATCAGAGCGGTCCGGATTTCTTTCTTAAATAGTGTTTGTACAGTGTATATATTTCCAATTCAAAAATATAACTTTGTAAATATATAGTGTTTATAGTGCTAGTTGTTTTTGGTTTCTCTTTTTCCTGTGATCTTATGACTTTTTCTTTGTCCCGCGGAAAAGACAGAGCGTCCCGAAAACTGTTGGTTATTCTTATAGTGCTTTATATACATCTTACTGTACATGTATATTATAAAAAAGCTATGTACAGCAGGCTTATAGAAAACAATTTGAGTACAATATTGGGAGGACGACTCATAGAAATTTAAGTAAGTCATCAGGCTTTATTATTAAAATCAAGTCTAAAAATGAGAGTTAACAGTTATGATCTTTCTCTCTCTCTCTCTCTCTCTCTCTCTCTCTCTCTCTCTCTCTCTCTCTCTCTCTCTCTCTCTCTCTCTCTCGTCTTGATGTTTCTTGTATCTATTTATATTTAAATATTGGGCTAGTTAATATTCCTTAACTGTTAGTATCTTGAGAAAATGAAATAATTTTACAATAATTGTCGAAGGCCAACTATTTCTTTTCTCCTCTTTTTGTCAGTTAAATATTAATTGAAATATCAATTGATTTCCGTTTTTATGCATTGACTGATGTATTTACCCAATTTATTTACCAAATGGACTTTCAATACTGGTAAAAAAACTAAGGGAAATAAAAACGTAAATTTACATGTATAATTCTACGTGGAAAATTAAAACATATAATTAATTAATTGCTTAAATAAATGAAGGAAGTAAATATATAAATATCAAATACAACCGGGAGAATTAAAATAAATAATATCAAATCGTAACTTGATCATCATAATAGATTTACACAGCACATTAACGCGGTTTGCTTGTATGTAGTGTTTGGATTTATATCAAATTAAATCTACACGTTTGATCTTATATCCCAATCGACAGACAAATATGCTATTTTGATTGGTTGACGCGCTGATTGGTTAATCGCTAATCCTGATTGACAGCTCCGTAAAGAAATACCGAACCCACGTTCGCTCGCTGGGACCGCTACTGAATTTGGGGTTCGCTATCTGGGTCCGCCTCGGCCGGGTTCACTCGGGGTCCGCTACGGGTTCGCTTTGGGTCCGCTCCGGGTTCGCTCGGGGTCAGCCCTAGCGGACCCCGAGCGGACCCAGAGAGCGAAACCGGGGTCCGCTCCGGGTTCGCTTTCTGTCAGGTTGTGTCCGGTCGGTACTGTAACTGTTGATTTACATAAGGTAGTAATGAATCAAAAGAGACGTCGTGTATTGCAGGTTTATTGTAAGAACGATGCCCATGACTACGCTTACGTTTCTGAGTATTGTTAAAAAGTCCCATCACATTTACATTATTACACTGTGGGCTGTTTTTTCCCCTATGTTATTGAGAACTTTGATTATTTGAAAATTTAAAAAACGAAATTCATATTTAACTTTATTTCATCCTGATGGTACATAACTGCTCAAAAATACAGAGACAACATCCTCCAGCAAATTAAAAAAATTGTAAGGACTTGTTTGTAGCACTTAAAATTTTATAAAATTCAAAACGTTAAAATAACCTATCTCATAAATAGACGTTTTTGATAACACCCTGATCTGTTTTTTTTTCCTATATTATTGAGAACTTTGATTATTTGAAAATTTAAAATCGAAATTCATATTTTAGTTTTTTTCATCGTGCAATCCATGCTAATATTTAACTATTATTCTACACATCTAAATCTCCAAATAATCAATTCTAATAAACCATGCAAAGTTCAGTGGAATACTTGTTTTCCTTGAATTTTTAAAAAAGAAGTCATACAAGTTGGAAAAAAAACACGTGGCAAGACTTATAGTTCAAATAGCTTTTATGCTCGGGCTCAACATTTTGAAATTTCGATGAAGTTTGTAAACAATTAATTGCAAGGAGGAAAAAAGTGCTGATAATCTTCTGAAATCAATAATATATACAGGGAAAAAATCTACAACTGTATGGCTTATATACAAATGAATACCGTGAGTTCTTGGGGTGACTTAACTCATTTAACTTGACTTTTGGTCAGTCTTCAATGATAGCTGTTCAACAAGTACGCATATTATTTCAATTCAACGGATCACTTAACTATATACATTCAGTTCTCGTTAACTTGCAACTGTACAACTGTAATACATATTTATCTATGCAGTCACTCATTACAAATTTGATGCATATATACATTATCACAACCTGATCTCAGTCTTACAAATTTCAATATAAATCAGGTCCTGTAACCTCTGATTGGACTACTTACATTTCCTTGTATTTTTGCGTATTTATCTGTCCCATAAATTCTATACATTTGAACTTTTACAAACATTTTCAGAAAAGTCTAGGTCAAGAAATTATCATTGAATTAAATTGCTGATATATATTAACGTAATACTATTTTATTGAAGTAAACCTTCTTTAATGATTGAGATATTGATAACGAAATTTGAGGTTGATTAAGAAGTATATGACTTTGAAGACTTTGTAACATACTTATATTCTGATGCTTTTTTGCACTGACTACAGCTAATAGCTACTGAAATCATCTACAAAATTGATATCTTCCAATGAAAAGGCTAAAAAATTTCTGTACAAAACATTACGTAAATCTATAAACGACTAACATAAATGTCTGACATAAGTGCATGAACAAAGGCTACTTCATTACATACTGTCAACCGTGTTAAACACTGTGCTGCTTTAAAAATCTAATAATTTTAGAAGAATATCATCATGATAGCTGTAATATGTCGGTAACCGATGAACCTCAATCTGTCTTAAATTAGGTACGTAGACATGGTCCAGTGTTGTTCCCCCTTCAGTGGTGCTAAAGGATACAAGTTGTCTGAAGTTTTGATTTCTCATAAACCTTTGAATTGGGCCATTAGCTTTTGCATCCTCATTGAAATCACCCATGATAATACAGTCAATGCCATTTGTTTTCAGGAAGCTCAGAACATTCCGAAGATTGTGTAGGAATGATGTTATTTTTTCCATGCATGGGCGATAGACACACAGCAACAAAATATCTTCCTTGATCATTTTCACTGCTATTCCTTCAATATTCATCTAAACTATGAGAACAACATCATAATCCTTCCTATCTTTCAAGTACAGCCCATTTCCTCCACCCTTTGACATGCATAAACTTTGATTTGACACACGCAAAACTCGGTAAGTACGAACACGGATATTGCGAATTTACGGATATAGCGAAGTCATCTTGAATCCTCAGCTATATGAATTTAATGAATTTCTTATACAATTATAACGAATTACGGATATAGCGAAGTAATGTTTTAGGTCCCTGTGATTTCGTTATAACAGAGGTTTGCTGTACTTTCTTCATATGCTTCCTCTCTAGGCAGATGATGAAATTAAAACCCTTGCAGTCCATTTTTCTCTGTATTTTCCCCAAATCTTAACTAGGTCTCTGTTAAGCATATGGCATCAACCTCTGTAAACCTTGCATCATTTTGTAGGTCTTCAAAATGACTGCCAAAGTTCTGTATATTATGAAGAATTACGTTCTTTCCATTAGATGGTAAGCTTTGTGAAGTGTCATCAAAAGTAACCTTCGGCATTTCACTTAATGTTGTCTTGACCTCTGGATCTGCATAGTTTTTTCTGTAAACGAGATGAATCTTCTGTATCAATAAATAAGCCAGTGTTTGAAGTAACCCTTGACAATGCAACGTATGCTTGAACTGGGGCAAAAACTTTATTTAAATCACTACAGCTTCTTTAGTTATCATCCCTTGCACCTTATGAACTGTACAAGCACAAAACAACCGAATTGGAAATTGCTGTCTTACCACTGTAGTTGCCTTTTCTTTCATCTCTTCTTGTACTCTTTCTATGAACACTACGTTCCCATCAATTGTCTTCTGTCCTGACTTCTTCCAAACTTCCTTATTATCAAAAATTACTCCTATAGCTCTAACAACTCTATCACTTTTTTCTACAACAGAAAACTGACAGATATGCCCCATTACTCCATTTGCATGCCCAATTCAAAGATTCATGAGCAATCTTAACTTCAGACAACTTGTATCCTATAGCACCACTGAAGGGGGAACAACACTGGACCATGTCTATGTACTAATTTAAGACAGATTGAGGTTCATCGGTTACCGACATATTACAGCTATCATGATGATATTCTTCTAAAATTATTAGATTTTTAAAGCAGCACAGTGTTTAACACGGTTGACAGTATGTAATGAAGTAGCCTTTGTTCATGCACTTATGTCAGACATTTATGTTAGTCGTTTATAGATTTACGTAATGTTTTGTACAGAAATTTTTTAGCCTTTTCATTGGAAGATATCAATTTTGTAGATGATTTCAGTAGCTATTAGCTGTAGTCAGTGAAAAAAAGCATCAGAATATAAGTATGTTACAAAGTCTTCAAAGTCATATACTTCTTAATCAACCTCAAATTTCGTTATCAATATCTCAATCATTAAAGAAGGTTTACCTCAATAAAATAGTATTACGTTAATATATATCAGCAATTTAATTCAATGATAATTTCTTGACCTAGACTTTTCTGAAAATGTTTGTAAAAGTTCAAATGTATAGAATTTATGGGACAGATAAATACGCAAAAATACAAGGAAATGTAAGTAGTCCAATCAGGGGTTACAGGACCTGATTTATATTGAAATTTGTAAGACTGAGATCAGGTTGTGATAATGTATATATGCATCAAATTTGTAGTGAGTGACTGCATAGATAAATATGTATTACAGTTGTACAGTTGCAAGTTAACGAGAACTGAATGTATATAGTTAAGTGATCCGTTGAATTGAAATAATATGCGTACTTGTTGAACAGCTATCATTGAAGACTGACCAAAAGTCAAGTTAAATGAGTTAAGTCACCCCAAGAACTCACGGTATTCATTTGTATATAAGCCATACAGTTGTAGATTTTTTCCCTGTATATATTATTGATTTCAGAAGATTATCAGCACTTTTTTCCTCCTTGCAATTAATTGTTTACAAACTTCATCGAAATTTCAAAATGTTGAGCCCGAGCATAAAAGCTATTTGAACTATAAGTCTTGCCACGTGTTTTTTTTTTCCAACTTGTATGACTTCTTTTTTAAAAATTCAAGGAAAACAAGTATTCCACTGAACTTTGCATGGTTTATTAGAATTGATTATTTGGAGATTTAGATGTGTAGCATAAGAGTTAAATATTAGCATGGATTGCACGATGAAAAAAACTAAAATATGAATTTCGATTTTAAATTTTCAAATAATCAAAGTTCTCAATAATATAGGAAAAAAAAAACAGATCAGGGTGTTATCAAAAACGTCTATTTATGAGATAGGTTTTTTTAACGTTTTGAATTTTATAAAATTTTAAGTGCTACAAACAAGTCCTTACAATTTTTTTAATTTGCTGGAGGATGTTGTCTCTGCATTTTTGAGCAGTTATGTACCATCAGGATGAAATAAAGTAAAATATGAATTTTGTTTTTAAATTTTCAAATAATCAAAGTTCTCAATATCATAGGGGAAAAAACAGATCAGAGTGTTATCAAAAACTTCTATTTATGAGATTTTCTTCAACGTTTTGAATTTTATAAAATTTTAAGTGCTACGCAGGGGGAATAAGGAAGCATACAAAATATTCTATCTGGACTAAATCAGTGCTACATTATGACGTCATAGTAGGCAAGATGACGTCAATTTTAGAACACAAGTTTTTGTAATATTGATATTTAGAGATGTAATTTAACGCTAGAAAATGAATAGAAACGTGTAAACATTGACAAAAATAAGATGTTTTTATTTCGTTATGCTTTATCTGTCAATTTGATTAGGTCACGGTAGCCTAGTGGTAGAGCGTTCGCTTCGTGATCGGGAGGCCCGGGATCGATTCTCGATCGCGGCGCCGCGTCATACCTAAGACGTTAATAAAGGTAGTGACTGTTCCTTCGCCAAGCGCTCGGCACTAGAAGTGAAAGTTACGGGTCTTTCGGATATGACCTTAAAAACGTAGGTCCCCTGTCACGGTAGGCGTTGGCACGATAAAGAACCCTCACTGCTCAATGGCCCTGAGTGGCGAGTATAGGTTTAAATTTGAAGCCCTTCACTGGCATCGGTGACGTCTCCATATGAGTGAAAAATTCTCAAGAGTGACGTTAAACAATATACAATCAATCAATCAATCAATTTGATTAAAATCTACTACCGATGACGTACATACCGGCATGTGAATTGATGATGTTGCGTAAAGAGAATTCGGCCTAGACGACATGTAAGAAGATACGTAAAATAAAGTTTAAATTCATATGGAGATCAGTAAATAATACAGGTATGTTAATTTATTTTCATCGATTTTATTCTCTTTCGAAGACAGTTAGCTATATAACGTATCCCCGTCGGCCTTTCCTCTGTGATTCGTGTAAAAAATAATGCGATAGAACAACAATACGCTGGATATTTCAAAACATAAAATTTGTACGGATGAAAAGCTTGTCCTCTGACAAACTTGGAAAGTGCTGCTAGAATCCCGAGTTAAACATGATTTTATGAAAAATCTCGGTTCATATGTATAAAATTCAAAACATTGGGTAAGGTTTCCTGTGAATATGTGGAATAATTATATTATTGACATGACAGTGGGATTCTAGCAGCACTTTTTAGGCAAATTAGATGTTTTTCAACTATATTATTTACTCAAAGAAAGTGTTAAACTCCGGTGTATTGTTGTTCTGTTGGCTTTTGTATTAGGGAAAATTTCGCTATTAATAGAAGTCACGTGATGCTGTGGCGGAGATGTTCGTCTTTGCCTTAGACATTCCTTTATCTGTTTGCAATAGTTAATAACAGTTGACGTTTATCAGCGGTTTAGGTAATTAATCATATTAATTTTCTTTAAAAAGGCTAAATTTCTCAAGAAATAACTCATATGCTTCCTTAACATACCCGGGTACAAACAAGTCCTTGCAATTTTTTTAATTTGCTGGACAAGAACAGTATTATCATTTATAATGTTTGGGGCATTATGATTACAAAACATGTCAATTTGATTGATGTAAATATTAGAATACGTGGTTTCATCACATCTCTAGTGCAAGTTAGAAATAGAGTTAGAATATTTTAGTAAATATATATCCTGCTCAAAACCCTTCTTCCACCTCCCCGCGGTGAGCAGGGGGCAACGGATTTTTTTGTCCGGCTAACGGAAGAGGAAGATGATAAGGTCTTTATATATGTCACTTCTTTCTTTAAAGGTATTCAATGTATAGCAACCATATTGTCTACTTGATAAACAAATGATCCAATGTTTTTAATCATGGAAGCATTGTAGCAACCTCTATTGACAAAACGCCGCTTCATTATACAAATAGCATTAAGCGTTTTAATTCCGACGCTTAATGGCATAAATTATTGCATTATTAAGTGACATAATCTACAGCTAATGCTATATCGCCGCTTAATGACAAAATTATATCATTAAGCGTCACAAATGCAGTGCAACACCGACGCTTAATGAAACATCAAATATCGACATACTCGATGCTTAATGATACACAGTTGTGTATCATTAAGCGTTGCAGTTGCAACCCTTAATGATATAAAATTTAGAAATCGCTTGTTACATCTAAGAGAAACACACATCCACCTTTCCTGAACAATCAGATATCACTTGTCAAAATATGCATATATGCCCTTGTGATATATAAATAGTAATTATTGAAGTTTTACTGTGTTTTCTATCTAGTCAAGGGAACATCGTTAAGCCCCGAATGTTTAGGAGACAGATAGTCAGATAGCTAGAAGAAAGAGATAAAAATAAAGGGATAAATGAAATGATATTCAAATCCTTTTAAAAGAACAATTTTTTTTTACTGGAAATTCAGAAGCAAACAAGTAATTAAATTCCTTTAATTTGATACAATCATTTTAAAACTCAACCTAAAATATTTAGAATATATTTAAATATTCCAAACTTTGTAATTTAGATTTGATACAGCTTAACACATGTCACTGTTAACATTTCAGAGATTCGTATCGGGAAAAAAATTATAATTTTCTCTTTAATCATATATTTTTAATCTGTTTCGTTTCTCTAAATTTCGATAAAGAGAGACATGAATATTTACAATTTATGTTTAACTAATCATTTATTTGCTATCAGTTTTACTTGAATACGAGGGTTGTCCGGAAAGTTCGTGGACAACATTGATAATTACTGACAAACATTGATAATATATATGAAACTATTATTTTCATTAAACTTATGTTTTAATTTATTAACATGGAAGTTTTCAACAAAATCAGAGCAAAAATAGTTATATTTTTATCAGATTAAAAAAGACGCACATTCATACCCGGAGCACTAAAATAAAAATTCTTGACGTTACACGACGTCAAAAGCATAATACGAATACATGAAACTTTTCTCAATACAGTCACCGTTTAACTTAACACATTTCTTATGTCGCTTTAACCAGTCATAAATATGTGCACAAAATGTTCAGGTTTCATACGTAAAATAATATTTCACAATTCCTGTCTCACATCCTGCAATCCTCCAATCCTTGTCGCGAAAAAAAAATTATTTCTGGAAATACGTTAAAGTCACGTTACGAAGTTCATTTTTACAGCACTGCAATCTCGGAATGATGGTTTTCCTTCACGCATGTCATCCTGTAAACTGTTCCTTCCGTCCGAAAATATTATATGCCACTTAAATACTAATGTACGGCTTCTTTTACTATGTTTTCCCGATTGTTTACAAAATGTTTTGGTCTCTGTAGTTGTTTATCCGATGTCTACTTAGAATTTTATCATTGCTCACTGCTCCACCTATTCCGAAAACGTCCCTTTTTTGAACAATTCTGATCCGTCTTAATATTTTCTAACTTTGATTGCTCAGCCATTTTAGAACTTTGAATGTTCACATTTTGCAGGTTTGAAGTGATAACTTCTGTAAACCTTATAATATAAAAGTCATCCAGATTTCTGCAGAATTATATAAAACACCAATGAAATTTATAATGTGATAAATAATTTTTTTGTCAAAATTTTGCGTTGCTTCGGGTCGCCATACCAAGTCTAATTATAAAGTCATAATTGTAATTAAACATTTGAAATTGAATCCGATTTTACATTTCCCAGTTCACATTTAGTAAAGGATTAGAAATATGCTAATCATAAATATCAATGACGCTACTTTTATTTAATTCTTAGCTTGTCCACGAACTTTACGGACAACCGTCGTACATTATTGTGGCATTATTATTTTAGAATCAATCTGGAAAAGGTACATGTACCGTTTATACTCCCATATAAGTCGGCTTTTTGGGAGTTCAATTTTGGTCTTAAAGTCTATGTCCGATTTATATGCGAGTTATATAGGGATGGGTGTTTTTCTGTAGTATTTCATATGCATTTCTGAAGATTATCAAAGTAAATGTCTGGATATGTAAGATAATCTATGTTTTGTTATACAGTTGTATTATACATAAAAAACCAAGTATTTACATACTTTCATAATTTTAATTGTATCTTAAGTGAGTATTACATATCTGTTAAATGATCGAAGATTAAATATCGGCGTTATTCATCAAAAAAATAATTGAACCAAGGTTAAAACATCAAGGATTTGCTTGAAATTGTCGCCCAATTTTAGCAAAAAAATGTACCGACTTATAAGCGGGTCAATGGAAAATCCCACCAAAATAACGTCAAAAAATACAATCGAGTTATAGGCGGACCGACTTATAGGTGAGTATATAAGGATGAAGTTAATGAAGCTGATGTTTTTAAAAATTTAAATGACGCATACTTCATTTTGTAGAATGTTTTAATGTCTGTCTGTCCGTCTGTCTGTAAACACTTTAATTTCAAAATGTTACTCCACCTGCAGTTTTGTTCTGATTTCAATATAACTTGGCACACAAATAGACTACACTAAGATATTTAATTTCTGCATCGGGTTTTGATTTCTGCCTTAGTTACTATAGAAATAATATATGGAATGCTACATATCCAACTTTTTTTCTGATTTCAAAAAAACTTAGCTCACACATAAACTACTCTTAAAGATATCGGTTTTTGATTTCGATGAACGGAGTTGCCGTGGTTGCTAAAAAAACAAATTTCTGTGAAATTCTTTCAAAATTCTACTCCTCGTACAGTTTTGGTCAGAGTGTAATATAATTTGGCATGCAAGTAGACTATACTGGCATACACTATTATCAGTTTCATGTTTTTGAGTTCGTTGATTGATGTTGCCATGGTAATTAAAATTGAGAATTCTGTAAAATTTTATTGAAAGCTAGTACTACAGTTGTTGTTTTATTGTAATCTAGCCACAAAATAGACTTAATTAAGGACCGTCATTCTATTAAATTATTGCTTTTATAACGTTTTAAGCCCCAACTGCTACTTTTTTCTTCCTTTTTTTATAAGTAAGTACAAACGAGTAGAACTACAGTCTCGGCTGATATATATTTTTTTCTTTCGATATATAAGACTAAGTTTACATATGACTTATATCAAAATGAATAGATTTAAATGAATAAGTCTTCTTTTTTCGGTACAAAAGAGACCCTCTCCATTAATGCATGTCCTAGTATTCATTTCTTGTACATTATTCTTTTAGAAAAAATGGTTCTGTTCTTTAAAAAAATGTTGGAAACTTTTTCTTAATCTTAACCTTGAAATGTTATGAAATATTAAGAATAGGAATCAAAAAATAATTACATCAAAGTTTAAAAGTTTTTACAATCGTTAATTAAATTCCAAAGTTTTCACTGTAGTAAATCAAAGTTTCAAAGTTTTTACTATAGCAAATCAAAGTTCCGAAATTAAATATTAATAGTAAATTTAATTTTTAAATTTTTACATTGGTACTTTAGTTAACTAAAGTAAACTACAGTTTACTGTACCGTATTTTTTAAGAATTTGCTCGTTTTTACGCCAGACGTGAAAAAACAAATAAACTTCAGTTTGTCGTTCAATGTTACATCACTGACTTTCTCATCAAAATAAAAAAAGCCGATCAAACTACGCTGTAGTTTAATGGATTAAATATCGGCGTTATTCATCAAAAAAATAATTGAACCAAGGTTAAAACATCAAGGATTTGCTTGAAATTGTCGCCCAATTTTAGCAAAAAAATGTACCGACTTATAAGCGGGTCAATGGAAAATCCCACCAAAATAACGTCAAAAAATACAATCGACTTATAGGCGGACCGACTTATAGGTGAGTATATAAGGATGAAGTTAATGAAGCTGATGTTTTTAAAAATTTAAATGACGCATACTTCATTTTGTAGAATGTTTTAATGTCTGTCTGTCCGTCTGTCTGTAAACACTTTAATTTCAAAATGTTACTCCACCTGCAGTTTTGTTCTGATTCAATATAACTTGGCACACAAATAGATTACACTTATATACTTAATTTCTGCATCGGTTTTTTATTTCTGCCTCATTTACTATAGAAATAATATATGGAATGCTACATATCAAACTTTTTTTCTGATTTGAAAATAACTTATTTCTGTGAAATTCTTTCAAAATGCTACTCCTCGTACAGTTTTGGTCAGAGTGTAATATAATTTGGCATGCAAGTAGACTATACTAGCATACACTATTATCAGTTTCATGTTTTTGAGTTCGTTGATTGATGTTGCCATGGTACATGTAACTAAAATTGAAAATTCTATAAAATTTCATTGAAAGCTATTACTACAGTTGTTGTTTTATTGCAATCTAGCCACAAAAATAGACTTAATTAAGGACTGTCATTCTATCAAATTATTGCGTTTATAACGTTTTAAGCCCCAATTGCTACTTTTTTCTTCCTTTTTATAAGTAAGTACAAACGAGTAGAACTACAGTCTCGGCTGATATATAATTTTTCTTTCGATATATAAGACTAAGTTTACATATGACTTATATTAAAAGGAATAGATTTAAATGAATAAGTCTTCTTTTTTCGGTACAAAAGAGACCCTCTCCATTAATGCATGTCCTAGTATTCATTTCTTTTACATTATTCTTTTATAAAAAATGGTCCTGTTCCTTAAAAAACTTTTGGAAACTTTTTCTTAATCTTAACCTTGAAATGTTATGAAATATTAAGAATAGGAATCAAAACATAATTACATCAAAGTTTAAAAGTTTTTACAATCGTTAATTAAATTCCAAAGTTTTCACTGTAGTAAAACAAAGTTTCAAAGTTTTTACTATAGCAAATCAAAGTTCCAAAATTCACTATTAATAGTAAATTTAATTTTTAAATTTTTACATTGGTACTATAGTTAACTAAAGTAAACTACCGTTTACTGTACCGTATTTTTAGGTCACCTGAGTCATCAGGTGACCTATTGCTATCCGTTTTTGTCTGTCACCGTCCTTCGTGCGTCGTGTGTTAACATTTGAACATTTTCACTTCTTCTCTGAAACCACTGAAACAATTTCAACCAAATTTGGTATACGCATCTATTTTTGAAGAGGAACAAAAATTGTGAATTTCATGGTCCATGCCCCCCTGGGGCCTGAAGGGTTGGGCCAAAATCACTAAATTTAATTAAATCTTTAAAAACCTTCTTCTTTACCCCTGGATATCAAACAGTCAAACTGTTAGCATGAATGTAATGAGCATTGAGTCCTTTACCAAAATTGTGAAATTCTGGCTCCAAAGGCAGGGGTTCTAGTGGTAGGATGGGGCTCTATAGATTATATAGTGAAAATGCATTATTTCTTTGCAAAACCTTTTTCTCTGCTCCTGGGTGTTAAATAAACTAACTAAGTACATACTGTAAACGTGGAAATGTTGAGGATATGCTAATTTTGACTATATTGACGATTTCTTTTCTCATCAAAATTAACACCCGTCAAACTTCATATCATATATATAGCGCGACAACAGACATTGACATTACTGCTTAATTTTCTCGGGATTCCCCAATTAAAACTAGATCTAAGTAAATGTTAAATTCCTTTTTAATTAGTTATTAAAACACAGTGATATATAATCACATTTTTAAAAACCATCTGTACGCTGTAGTTTAATGGAAGTTTTCAATTTATGGAGAAGTAATGAGACAAAGTATGTTTGTAACCGTCGGGATCGGATGGGGTAGGGCCTACTTACATTGATAAATATTTTATGTTGGTTAAGGTAGGATTCTTCTCATCCTTCTTGTATTTAAAGATTAATGAAATGTTCACAGAATCTAGAGGACAATATTTGTGATGGTATCAATGAGAATAAATTTGACCGTTTACTATTAGAGGCAAGGTCAGATCAAGGTCATTATCTTTTTCCAGGACATTAAGATCTGACGACACGTTCTTTTTTTGTTTTGTATCTCTTGAAATCAGATAAAAAATATTCGTTTTAAGTATTATCTTCTGATTTTTACTTTGTATTGAAAATGTTTTAAAATGTAGGTACACCGAAATAAATGGTGAGATAGGCCGTTCAGAGTATTATCCATAAGGGTTTTATAAGAAATATGAACTTTTCGTATCTTGTTCAAATGAGTGATAAGGTACCCATTTTTTTGCGAGGAATCTTGTTTAAGTCCCTATTCTGAAATGAGAATCTCTTAAGGAAAATATGTTTTGTTTAGAGACGTGTCGTCTGACCTTAACATTAAACCATAAATCTCTATCAAAGCTGTAGCTCTACTGGTTTGTACTTGTAACAAAGGATGAGAAAAGTAGCCATTACCATCAGACCAAAATTGTAGAAGGAGTAGCGTTTTAAAGGAATTTCACAGATATTTCTATTTTTAATAGTTATGGCAACATTGTTCATCAAAATCAAAACCTGATGCACTATTTTATGTATCTTAGTGTGTTCTACTTGTGTGCCAAGTTTTAGTGAAATCAGACAAAAATTGTTGGACAACTAGTATTTTAAAGAAATTTCACAGAAGAAATCTTTACTAAACTTGGCAACACTGTTCATCGAAATCAAAAACCGATAAAATATCGTATGTATCTAAGTGTATTATATTGTGTTCCAAGTTATATTGAATTCAGACCAAAAATGTAGGAGGAGTAGCGTTAACTTTTGTTTACAGACAGACGGACAGCTAGACGGACAGACACAATATCGCATAAACTCTTCTAGTCTCTGACCAGTAGAGCTAAAAATTACTGTTTCCAATAATGCAATCCCAATATAAAATGGTATAACCTAATTGGCACGGGTAATTTGAATAAAAATATATGGTTATCCGAATATCCTCTATTTTTCTTAAATGTTTAGTATTTATTAGTTAGTTTTGCTTCCTGTACATGTATTTAAATTATTCCAATTTTCACAAATTGTAAATTTTGCACATAAATGTACAAAATGATACAAAAAATAATAGTTTTAATCGTTTATTAAGATAACACTTTTTACGGAAAGACTTTTGTGTTTCTTTCTTTCCTTGTATTTGTGTTCTTTTTTATGTATAGAATCAGATGAGCAAGTAACCATGTGGAATCGATTTAACATCTAATTATGTAGCGCCAAGATTGCCACGCCTTAAATTCTAAGAGTCCAAGCATTTCAAAGCATTGTACTTTATGTTGGGAATAATTGGATGTAATAAAATGTCTTATATTATTCAAAAGTTGTTAATTCCATTCCTAACTGGAAAGATTTCAGTCTGTCTGTACTGCAATTGTCAGCAAAGAATGATCTATTTCGGTACACATGTACCATTTATACTCGCCTGTTGGTCAGTTCTGCTTAATACAAGAGCAACATCAGCAACATCAATACAGGGGCAACATCGGTCAACTGAGCAATTGGCTAGAAAAAAAAGCACATATCAGATCAGAACTGAAAGTTTACTGGGGGTGGGGGTGGGGAAGGGGACTTGAATTTTAACACCTCAGGGGATCATGGTTAGAATATACACTACCTGAAAATGATTCTCTTTTAAATATCACTAAGCATGGCTTTGAAGTACTAAAAAGAAGATTTAAAAAGCTGTCCCTATATATTCCTATGTAAAACTTTTAACTGCCATTTGGCTCCACCCTACCCCCGGGCATCATGATTTGAACGCATCTGAATTGACACAACCTGGAAATGATTTCACAACAGTTTCACCTTTCTTGGCCAAGTGGTTCTTGAGAAGAACCTTTTTTTAAATGCCTTTATTTTTTCTCTATAATTATCTCCCCTAGGAAAAAGACATTGCCTTTTGTTTGTACAAACTTGAATCCTATTTACTCCAGGATACTTTGTAGCAAGTTTGGTTGAAATTGGCCCAGTGGTTCTCGAGAAGACGATGCAAATGTGAAAAATTTACAACCCTTGGCTTTGCTTTTGGCTCAGGTGAGCTAATAAGACTGAAATTTAGACATTTTTTTTATTTCACTCACGGCTGGTGTTAAATAGCGGACATGTCCCTAACAAAAAATACTATAAAAAACTACATACTTTGCCATAATTTAATCATATAATTAACAAAAAAGCAAAGTAAAAACATTGGAACTTTGATTTGCGATAGTGAAAACTTTGGAAAGTCGTTAACCACTGTCAAAATATACCATCCTCTCCCAGTCTGGCTGTAGTTGCATGAGACGAGAATATTTTGTAGCTCATTAAAGTATTAACAAATACATTTAGGATCCGGACCACAATTAAAGGGTTATTGTCAAATGGCTAAAACGTAGCAGATGTAGGAAATTCACATACCTCCCTTTCAATGATAAAACTAAAACCAGAAGTCTCTGTCGAGACTGTAGCTCTACTGGTTTATACTTAAAACAAAGGAAGAGAAAAGTAGCAGTTGGGACTTGAGACTTAAAAACAGCAATAAATAGAAAAATGATCCTTGTCACTCATCAAAATAAAAATCGATGCACAGAATGATACATCTTAGTATAGTCTTTTTGTGTCCAAGTTATATGGATATTGGACCAAAACTGTAGGAAGAGGAGCAATTTTAAAGAATTTTACATAAATTTCTATTTTTAGTAAATATGGCAACATCGTTCATCAAAATCAAAAACTGGTGTACAGAATCATGTATCTTAGTGTTATCTACTTTTGTGCCAATGCTATATTGAAATCGGACCAAAACTGTAGGAGGAGAAGCAATTTGGAAGAATTTCACAGAGATTTCTAGTATCTTTACTTACCATGGCAACACTGTTCATCAAAATCAGAAACTGATGTACATAATTAATGTGTATGTATCTCAGTGTAGTCTACTTGAATTGTGTGCCAATTTAAATTGAAATCGGACCAAAACTGTAGGAGGAGTAGCATTTTGAAAAATCTAAGAAATTCCTATTTTAGTAACCATGGCAACACTGTTCGTCGAAATAAAAAACCGATGCACCGAATTATGTATCTTAGTTAAGTCTACTTGACAATGTGTGCCATGTTATACTGAAATCGGACCAAAACTGTAGGAGGAGTAGCATTTTGAAAGAATTTCTAAGAAATTTCCATTTTTAGTAACCATTGCAACGCCGTTCATCGAAATAAAAAAAAAACAATGCACAGAATAATGTATCTTATTGTAGTCTACTCATTTTCTAATGCTGTTATCTGATTGGTTAGAAGGATAAGTGCCTTGTTTATTCTGTGTATTAATAGAAATTCACGGTTATCGTTCTTGACTTCCTTATTTAAAATCGTCCAGACCTGTTCATATACTGCTTTCTTTTACTTGTTGGTAACAATATGCCAATAGCAGTTAAAAACAGATAGTCTTCAATTGTTCATCGAACATATAAGAAAAACGTACTAAAAACTAAAGTTCGTCTATTTTTAAATACGTTACTATCAATAGAAATGGAAACATCTGCTTCTCATACTGCATTCAATTGAATGTTCTTCTGTTCTTGTCAGTCACATTATGTCAGTTACAGTTAATGACAGTAAGTCGGTAAATTGTCCCTCTCTAATTTAAGAATTGGTTGAAAATGAACATAAGACAATCAAGTTAATTTCATATGTTTCTATTCTTAGACATCTGTACAATTTATAGATATGAGAGCCTGTCCTTCATAATTTGTGAGTTATTTTACTATTCCTTGTTCGTATTGATGAAATATTGGAGAGATCCATTTGTTCATTATTTATGATGCAGTGGAGCTTCAAAATGATAGAAATTGGTATTTTCAGAATTTTATGAGACGTCTATATTAGGCATTTGAAACTATAAATAAGAAATGGAAATCCCTGACAATAATAGGCATGGTGGTTATTGGTGTCCAGTCTCAGGCATTAGCATATTGACTTTTACAGTATTTTCCATAATTACCTAGCAATGGCATTTAAACTCTGCCCATTTTTTTTTGGATTTTTCTGAAATACGTCTATTTTTAGATGCATGTTACTAAAAATAGCATTGAGATCCCACTCCGATTTTTTCATAAGGTGACACTACTAATACTGACGTTAGACAACACACACAAAATTGGAAAATTTTCTGTAGACAACTTTTTTTTTAAATTTCTCACAAGTATGTCAAATATTTTATTTGTTATATTTTCAGAAACTATGCAATTTTGCAAAACCATTTTCTAAGAATGGGGTTAATTCTAGAATTACTGATTATATGCCCAGTATTCCTTAACAAATGATGTTTTCTTATGATTCAAAGATTTATATTTGAGTTTACTAAAATGCATTTATATCACCTCAATTTTAATGTTTTTTTTGGTTTAAAATGGCCGAAAATGGCAAAATTCAATGCATCCATCTCCATGACAACCGGGTGCATGTGGGAAACTTCTAACACAATATTTGCTGGTTTTGTACCAAGGTGACCTGTGGTGCAAATTTCATCGGAATCGGAGATATGTCGTTTCCAAGCCCTATAGTAACACTGCATGAAAAGTCGGGTTTAATTTTAACCTAAATGCGATTTAAATGCTGCGATTATTTAATGTTTAAATGCATAATATAACATATTGTGGGATCGTAAATGTTAGAAAATAATTAGCATTTAATACGAGTTTAATGAAAAATTAAAAGAACAAATTTAATAAAGTTTGGAAAATTGTAAATTTACTTAAACATTAGGATTTAAGTCTGCCGTAAACAAATATTATACCTCTAATATGCAAAACGTATTATTATTATTAAACATGCCAATAAAATACAAGTTTTATGGTCATATTAAATTTGTTCGTTTAATGAAATTTAACGTAGATCTTTACCTCATTATTTTTTTGTTAAATTTACACTATACTTTATAATACTTCCAAATATTAAGATATATACGGAAAATTGTAAACTTACTAATACGATCAAATATTATTCTTTCATAAACTAATATTAAATCTCTTGTATATGACTATATGTGATGAAAATGTACGGATTAAACCTTCCCATATCATTAAGATTAAAGGTTGTATTAATTTTGATGAAATTTAATACCATTGTATTATTGCATATAATAATATTTATGCCATCAATAATTTGTATGGTTTGCAGTTGTTGGTTTTTGGCAAGTATTTTACAATCATACACAAATTCATTTCTCATTCAATTTTATTAGATGTTATCTCATTGGTGTACAAATAATGAGTTCTAAAAAGTACAAGATATTTCAAATTTA
>NW_026936590.1:2500-7456 GCF_032062105.1 Saccostrea cuccullata
GTGTGTCAACCAATTAGGTCACTGAAACCTACTTGTGGAATTCATAACTACGTACTAGTATTTTAATTGTTTCAGATAATTGGTTTAGAATCATTAAACTTTGTCAGTTGATGTATTTTGGTCCTTGGAATGTGTCAACTAAAAAGGTAGATCACAATGACCTTAACTTTTGGAATATTAAGGCAATATCTAAATATTGCAAATGATAATAAGATTAGAATCATCAAACTTATCTTATCAGGTGATGCATCTTGGGTCCTTGGAGTGTGGCAGCTTAAAAATTAGGTCACTGTGACCTACTTCTGGAATTTGTATAATTAAATATTTTAGATACTAATTGCTTGAAATCATCAAACTTTGTCAGTTCATGCATCTTGGGTCCTCAGAATGTGTCACAACAAGACGGGTCATATGGTGACCTGCTTTTGGGATTTAAGAGCAATATCTAAATATTTCTAATAATAAGAGGCTTAGAGTCATCAAACTCTGTCAGTTTATAATAAATATTGGGGTCTCAGAATATATGGTTCAAAAAGCAGATTACCCTGACCTATTTTTGGAATTTCATAACTGTGTCAGAATATTTAAGATAATAAGGGCATCAAACTCTGTCAGTTGATGCATCTAGGATTCTTGAAGTGTGTTTACCAAATGAAGTTGGGATGATCTACTTATGGATTTTCAAGCCTTTTCTAAATATGAAGGATACTATGGGGTTTAAAATAAAAGTCAAGGTTGTACAATTTAATCAGAAGAGCTCAATTTTTACTATAAAATTTGTTGAGCGCAGGCCTGTTCCAGAATAATATTTACATTTATTAAATGATCAGGAATTTTGGTGCTCTCTGATTGGTCTAGACGCCTTTTCCTGAGATGTACCTCAGAGTGAGTTCACCTCATATGACGCTCTGGGGGGTTTATTCGGGTTTTCCCTCTTGACCAACCATAGATTTGCTTACTGTTTTTTTGACCAATCAGATTGTGTGTTTCAAAGCATGTGTCATTGTGAATGTAAACATGTCAGACGCCAGTTTCAAGGAGATTAAACGCTTTTGAAAGAAAATGGATGAGTATTTATTGTTTAATAATACTGTTTTCCATTTTTAACTACTAGTTGTTAAGCTGTTGAAGTATAACAATATGTGAAAAGTGTTGTTACACTTTGCATTTTATTATGAGTGTTTATATTTGATGGAGACAAAAACAAAGTGTCAAAAGTGTTGTAAAATTCCTAATCATTTAATGGTTATTGACTTTTGAATTCAGTCTGCTCATGACTATACAGACCTGGTCAGGTTTTGGTTAACCTCAGCCTTTGGCCTCGGTCAACCAATACCTGACCAGGTCCGTATAGTCATGAGTAGACCTCATCAAAAGTCAATAATTGTATAATATCATTGATATTATCATTCCACACATGATATCAAAATATTGAGCTGGAGTGACTTTTACTCAAAATATTGACATTATATACACCATTTCTCTAGAAATGGAAATTTTGATGGCTTATGAAAATATTCAGTGCTTTGAAGTCTGCATATATCATGATATATCCCCCTGTATTAGAAGATAATGATAATATTTCTCCATCAAAGTTTGATTTGGGGGCAAATCTTGGTCATTACCGTATAAAGTCCTTTACGGAAAGTTCGCGCAAGTTAAGTACAGTCATCGGGCACCTGCACTAAAAGACTTTAAAAATATACTTGTGGTTCCGAATTTAATTTAAACTAAACAAGCGTTGTGTTTTTATAATTACGTATGTATGACTGTGACACAAATTCATGCACAGAAAAAAAATCGTTATCATGCCAGTTTTACAACACCTCTTTTGAAGACGTAGATTACATCGAAAAGTACTGTTAGTTATTTAATATCACTACCGGCGTCCCATAAACGTAAGAGATAACTCGACCCCCTTTACATAGTTTTGTATAAATTAAATTTCAAGATGGACATAAAGTTTATACCGGCTGAAGATGTTAAGAAGGTGCTACGTTACAAAGATCTCATACCGCAGATGGAATCGGCTCTAAAGAAATTTTCAAGTAAATCCATCGAGCAACCAGTAAGATCGATCGTCAAAGTGAAAGAAGTAAATGGGTAGGCCTGAATATTTTTTTTATGATTAAGCACGTTCAGGGTAGTACCACTTGTGTGTTTAAACATTGAGGGTATTAATGCAGAAATATCTCGACCTGGGAAATCATCCCCAAAAATACGATGAACCGTTCGCGTAAATATTTTATGAATGATATCACCAACATTGTTCAAGCCGCTTAACCCGAAACAAGCACAAATTTTCTTACACAATAAAAGTACTTCATTACATAGATAATGTATAAAAAGAAAGTATAAGATTGATTTAATAGTTTATTACAACAATCCTTACATGGAAAACGCAGATCAAAAACCTTATTGACAAACAGTAGTTCCTGACGGGTAACACGAATCACCGGAATGCCCGTAATCACCGAAATGCCCCTAAAAATCACCGAAATGCCCATCAAAATCACCGAAATGCCCTTGCATATGTTTTTACATGATGTTTTTCATAAAAATTAATGCCTAATTATTTTAGTAAAGCATAACTGACGATAAAATTAATTATTTTCATGTTTTGTGCTAAAGCGTATCATACTACAAAGGGCGATAACTCGTTTTTGGTGATGAACTTCTAAGATGTGAAGTCTACGATGTTTTTAGAAATCAAGAATGTACGTAAATAATATTACAAACAGAATTTTCATTGATATGAAAAATATGATTTATGTTTAGAATATATTTAAAAAGAAAATAAAAAATTAAAAAAAAGACTATTTTGGCACGTGCCTTTAATCAGTGAGAGTTATCTTTCTTAGATATTGTAACATGTACAATTCTCTGTCCAAATAAGAATACTTACGCTAAAATTATGAAATTTTTATTCGGTATCTAAGCTCTAGAACAGTTAAAATCATCAATATTTATAATTTTTTTGTTTATATATTACAAAATAAGGGGCATTTCGGCGGCATTTCGGTGATTACGGGGCATTCCGGTGATTCGTAGTACCGGTTCCTGACGGAAGTTAAGATCTGTTGTGAAGTCAATTTTGAAAAAAATAAGTTTATCGGATATATCTAATAATGAAGATAATTCAAACCCGAGTATTTTTTTTCTCTATTATAAGAAGCTTTAGTCATAATAATACATCTTTTAAAAATTAAGAAATATTAATTGAATATAATCCATAGTAATTTTTATATTAATATGAATATTTAAAGAATAAAGGAAGATAAGATATTTTAAATGATTTTTTTTTAAAAGAGCTAAAATATTATCCGTGTGCAGGTTATATATATGGACTTTGTTGTGAAAAAAAAATGCTCGGGTTCGTTCTTCATGAGATAAACTTGTAAGCGATAAATTTGATTTTTCGAAGGTGTCAACAATAATCAACATAGGATTATTATGTTCCCCAAACGAAGTTGGGGAACATATTGTTTTTACTCTGTTTCTTATTATTATTATTATTATTATTATGTTCCCCAAACGAAGTTGGGGAACATATTGTTTTTACTCTGTTTCTTATTATGTTCCCCAAACGGAGTTTGGGAACATATTGTTTTTACTCTGTTTCTTATTATGTTCCCCAAACGGAGTTTGGGAACATATTGTTTTTACTCTGTTTCTTATTATTATTATTTTTTTTCTTATTTGTTCTCCGGTACTTTTTTGTCCGCGAGTGTTCTCAGAAACTGTTCATCCAACTGAGCTAAAACCTTTTTAGGGTTAATAGGTGTGTAGTGTAGGTGTGCGGAACGAAGGTCATTTTGCGCGCATACGCATGCACGTGCGTGCGCGTGAAATGAGTGAATTGACTGATATATTTAATATGGATGTAACTTCTATATTTTTTGATGAAATGTTTTGAAACTCATTATATAACGATATATAAGATGTATAGATATGATGACATGGTCAAATTTGCATGAACTCACGCGCATGCACGTGCGCTTTGCTCTGATTGGCTGAAACAAAAACCTCAATATCTTTTTTGTTTTTCGATGAAATGCTTTGAAATTTACAACATAGTCATACATTAGGATTCCCTACAATATGATATATAAAAATTTTCGTGAAATCACGTGCATGCACGTGTGCTGCAATCTGATTGGCTGAAACTTTAAATGACTATTACTCCCTTGGTTTCCAACCAAACATGATGGGATTTAGAACATAGAAAGACATAAAGGACTCCTACAATATGGTATGGTCAACATTTACATGCATGCACGTGCGTGCACGTGCGCTTTGCTTTGATTGGCTGAAACAAAAATCTCAATATCTTTTCTGTTTTCTGACAAAATGCTTTGAAATTTAAAACATAGGCATACTTTAAGAAGTCGTACAACGTGATATATAATAATTGTCATGAAAACACGCGCATGCACGTGCGCTGCAATCTGATTGGCTTAAACTTTAAATGGCTATAACTCCCTTGTTTTTCAACCAAACAAGATGGGATTAAGAACATAGACAGGCATAATGGACTCCTACAAGAAGGTATGGTCATCATGCACGTGCGTGCACGTGCAATGAGTAAAATAGTGTAGACAAGATGATATAGTCATTACGCTCATGCAATGTTTTTTAAATCTTAAATGCATAGATTATGCCTATTTTAATGAAACTTACAGGAATATGGCACGAAAAGGGAGTTGGGGAGCGTTTGGGGAACATCTGTAACGGTTCCCGTTACAATTAGCACTAGTTATGTTCCCCAAACGAAGTTTGGGAACATATTGTTTTTACTTTTTCTGAATTTTTTCTTTGTTCTCCGGTACTTTTTTGTCCGCGAGTGTTCTCGTAAACTACTCATCCAATCTAGGTGAAACCTTTTTAGGGTCACTAGGTATGTTATGTAGATGTGCGGAACGAAGGTCATTTTGCGCGCACGTGCGTGCATGTGCG
>NW_026936591.1:0-7429 GCF_032062105.1 Saccostrea cuccullata
ATATTTTTTTTTAAACAGGAAATCACGACCGAAGTGAATATTGCAAAAATATTTGACATTACTGCAGACATTTGCAGTCTTAATAACATATCTAAATATCATTACAAATACTTTATCTATGAAAAATATTTATAGGAAAGAAAAATACTGAAAATATGCAGTTTTTCTCTTAAAACCGGAAGTTGTCGTTTCAGTTTCCAGTCGGACTGATATTTCAAATATGAAAATAAGAAGTTATAATGTGACGCAAAAAAAGTTTCATGAAAGAAAAGTTAAAAATTTTGATTTTTTGGATCACTTCCTGTGACGACCGGAAGTGACGGCTGACACTGTCCCAACTGAATTTGCCTACTTATCAAGATCTACCACTTATATAAGTTTGGTGTCTTAATCTCTTACCGTTTTCGAGATATAGCTGTGATAACTTTTCATTTTGAGGACAGGAAATCACGCGACCGGAAGTGAATTTTATAATGATATTTGACGTTACTGTAGTCATTTATAGTCTGAATAACATATCCAAAAATCATTATAAATACTTTATCGATAAGAAATATTTATGGGAAAGAAAAATACTGAAAAAATGTCGTTTTTCTCTTATAACCGGAAGTTGTCGTTTTTGTTTCCGGTGGGACTGACATATTTCAAAACTACGAATAAGATGCTATAATGTGATGCAAAAAAGTTTCAAAAAAGAAAAAGTTGAAATTTCCGATTTCTTTGATCACTTCCTGTGACGACCGGAAGTGACGGCGGACAACCTTACCCCAATTGGTTTTGCCTACTTATCAAGATCTATAAATTATATAAGTTTGGTGTCTGAATCTCTTACCGTTTTTGAGATATGACTCGGACAAAACTTTTTTGAAAAAAGCGGAAATTGGACATATCTGACGACCGGAAGTGACTTTTGAAAAACTGAAAACTGCATCTGAAAGATATTTTTACTCTCCATCATCCCTGAAAATTTCATGAGAATCCGTCCAGTCATCTCTGAGAAATCGTCAAAACAAAAAGGAAAAAAAATAATAATAAAAATAATAATAATAAAAAGAAACTAGAAACTCTTGTTGCTAAAGCAACAAAGAAGGTCTTCCGTTCTCCTCTATTTATCTGCATGAATGAACTTTTATCTATGTTAAAAAGGCATATTATTTTTTAATTTATTTCAGTAAAACGAACGACCGGAGGTGTAACTTACCAAGATTATTGATGTTACTTTAAACATTTAAAGTGTCAATAACATTTACAAAAATCGTTTTTCTTTTTTCATCACTTCCTGTGACGACCGGAAGTGGCAGCAGACGTATCTTACCTTATACCTGTTGCCCAATCTTTATGGTTTATTATTCATATAAGAGTAACAGTTTAAGAGGTCTCGTAATGTTAAGGTGATTCGAACCTGTCGTGAAAGTAATTGGAATTTTAAAAGATGGTTACCTTCGGATAAAGGACAAGTTTGTGGTTTAAGAATCATAAAAAAATATACATGGTAGTGCGCTCGTTTCCATGGCAACAACCTCTGAATATGCCCTTGTTTAAAAATGTAAAATCTGTGAAAAAAATCCCACTACCAGTAAAAAAAAGTATTAAAAAACTTACAAATTATCATCAGAATTTATTTATTTTCATGTATAAAACAGGATAACAGATCAACATCATCTTGTCATTTTTACACATAGATAGTACATTCCAACAACATTCTACGACAGCCTGAATTTCCTCTGTCCTCTTAAAAATTGCCCATTTTTTCTTAACCTTGACAACAAAAATGGTTATAAAAACACACTAAAAGTAATTGGATATTTATTTTCTAAACTTTATTTTGAATAAGAGATATATAGCTAAGTAACAGAGGGGGGAAATTGGTATGGTCATGGGTCAACTAAAAAGATATTCTAATCCGAATTTCCACTGGTCTATTTTTAAAAATTACCGAACTACAAATATTGGCAATTAAGGCTATTCAACTTAATCAAAATTAATCAATTGTCAATTTATTTAATCAATATGTTAAAAACAAACTTTAAATAAAACATTTGAAGAAAAAATAATGTAAAATTTCAAGAATTTTAAAATTTACATTCAATTTCCGAATTTCCTATGCTTTTTTTAAAACCTTAAACTCTTGAATTGATTCTTGGCGCATTAAACAAATAAAACAATATCATGATATAATATTTTTCATAATTTTTTTAAAGATGTAATATGTATACCTAATTTAGAAAATAACACTGACATATTTACACAGTTCAGGTGAAAAAAGTGCACATTACAAATCCGAATTTCCTCTGAATTTTTTAAAATAACAAACCAATAATGTAAAATGTTTGCCTTAATAAAAACAAGAAATCTGTGAGCCAATGCTCACTAGTTATACGCCCGCTCCTATGTAAATAAGCACTATCATGTTAATATACACAAGTTCAATTACAGGCAGATGCACAGAAATATATGAAGTTGACATCAGATTCATATCAAAATTAATCCCACCATATGGCATGCCTCAACAAAGAGTGTAATAAAATTTCAAGCATCTGCTATGAATAGCTAATGAGAAAACTGCGACGAAAATTTATTATGTGTGAAACAGACAGACGCACAGACAAACAGGATGTTGATATTCGATTTAACAAAAATTGTAGCTAAACATATGGCATACCTTAGAGAAGATTGTGTTAAAATTTCAAGCATCTACAATGAGTAGTTGCTGAGAAAACTACGACGAAAATTTGTTTCGGATTGACACAGACAGACAGATAGACACACAATGGTAATACAGTATACCCCCTCTCCTTCGGAGTGGGGTATAAAATATATATTCATGGACTGCCATTTAAAATATTATATATCATATCGGAATATGGAACATAGTGATATACATATGACCAAATTTCAGTAAATTAAGAATAAGATCAACGGTGTACAATCCAAATTTCCTCTTTTTGAACACACACACACACACACAAAAGGAATTTTTAAGATTTTTTTAAAAATCTAGAAAAACAAATGACAAAAATGACAAAAGACTTATATAACATTTTTGAAGAAGTTTTCCATTATATCACAAATATATCATTTATTTTTTATCAATATGCCCAGAAAAACTGCTTAATCATGTCGGATATAGTTATGTTCCACCGGAAACAGTTATATTGCCCTCCTGAACACATTTATGTGTCCCTGGCGTGCAATCATTCTGCGTATTAAATATGTCAGGTTCGAAATTTACAGAGGCAGTCGCTAAGCAAACATAAAAATTTCTGCTAAAATTAAAAAATAGGGACAACAACTGTGATTTGTTTATTTGAATTTAGATGAATTAAATAATTTAATTGAGGAGAAAAAAATCCTTAAATACAACAAAGGTTTTCAACTCGTCAGTATACTGAAAACTCTCTGCCATGAAACAGGACGGAATATTATTATACTCAACGTACATGTTTACCTAGGCCTAGTGTTCAATACATATGTCCGATGATCGATTAGGATTCAATGATTAAAAATGTTATATACCATATATAACATGGCTTAATTCTGGGCATTAATACCATAATATTTCCATTTCTAATTTTCTTCTCTGTGATAACTCTTTGAAAGTTTTGGGAGTATATTCTTGTTAATTCTACTGGAATGTAAATTAGGCAGGTCAATAGGTCAGGAGCTAAGGAGGCCTAATATGCATGCAAATCTTGTTGGTATCTGTCTTTGTGTCTGATGGTAAGGAGGCCAAATATGTATGTAAATCTCGTGCGGCTGCCTTTGTGTTTGACGTCAGTGTGCGAAGACTATTGAATTTGGCATGGAAGTCCTCGTGTAATTTAAATCGATTAATCTACATTTTTAATGTCTAAGTCTACAATTTTATTTCACAATGAAATGGAAATATAAGGAATCACTGTCTAGTTTTGAGAGTATGCCAGGGACATCAACAATAGTGGGAAACAAGGGATAATTTTAGCATAACGGGCGTAGCCCGGTATGCAAATTATACCATGTTTCCCACTATTGTTGATGCCCTGGCATACTCTAAAACTAGACATATTCCTTAAATATTTGCCCCTCTGTGACAGGAAAGCCCAGAAGTGTTATGTCGCCCTTTGCCTTTGGCATCGGGCAACATAATCTCCGGGGGCTTTCCTGTCACCGAGGGGCAGAAATTTTGGTATGCTGCCCTTGAAACCATGCTATATATGTATAATGTATCATTGCTTAACTTTTCAAGCTTAAACTTAGGAATAAGATAAATGGGCACACTGAACGGAAAAAAGAGGATTTAGTATGACAAAAGTTCCTCAAAAAGTATATCATTTACATGTTTGCAGCAGGTCTGTTCATACAAAAGTGCTTTAAATCTTAAGGGAGGTTCTGACACAAATGCTTCTTCCCTTTATTTTTCCAACTTACCCCCAAAAAATGTGAACTGAAAGAAAGTTGGGCTTAAAACAAGAGGCCCAGGGGCCACAGCGCTCACCTGAGCACATGGGCTTAAATTTTTCCCCCCCCCTTTTCCCGGCCTTCATCATTTGAACAAACTAGAATCCACACTACCTGAGGATGATTCCATATAAATACCACTAATCATAGCTTTGAAGTACTTGAAAAGAAGATTTTAAAAAGTTTCCCTATATATCCCTATGTAAAACTTGGGACAGCCATTTTGGCCCCACCCTAGCCCCGGGGGTCATGATTTGAACAAACTTGAATCTACACTATCTGAGGATGATTCCACATGAGTTTCATCTTTCCTGGCCCAGTGGTTCTTGAGAAGGATTTTTAGAGATATTTCCTACATATTCCAATGTAAAACTTGGCTCGGCCATTTTGACCCCACCCTTGCCCGAGGGGTCATGAATTTGAACAAACTTAATCTGCACTACCTGAGGATGATTTCACATGAGTTTCATCTTTCCTGGCCCAGTGGTTCTTAAGAAGAAGATTTTTAAAGATTTTTCCTTTATATTCCTATGTAAAACTTGGCTCGGCAATTTTGGCCCCACCCTTGCCCCAGGGGTCATGATTTGAAGAAACTTGAATCTACACTACCTGAGGATGATTCCACTTGAGTTTCATCTTTCCTGTCCTAGTGGTTCTTGAGAAGAAGATTTTTAAAGATTTTTTCTATATATTCCTATGTAAAACTAGGGTCGGCCATTTTGGCCCCACCCTTGCCCCGGGGGTCATGATTTGAACAAACTTGAATCTATACTACCTGAGGATGATTCCATATGAGTTTCATCTTTCCTGGCCCAGTGGTTCTGGGGAAGAAGATTTTAAAGATTTTTCCTAAATTTTCCTATGTAAACTTGGGTGGCCTTTTTGGCCCCCCCCTTCCCCCGGGGGTCATGATTTGAACAAATTTAATTACACTCCTGAGGATGCTTCCATATGAGTTTCATTTCTCCTGGCCCAGCGGTTCTGGAGAAGAAGATTTTTTAAAAATGCCATTAATTTTTAACAAATTCATGATTATCCCCCCTTGGAAAAGGGCGTGGCCCTTCATTTGAACAAACTTGAATCCCCTTCACCCAAGGATACTTTGTGCCAAGTTTGGTTGAAATCGGCCCAGTGGTTCTTGAGAAGAAGATGAAAATGTGAAAAGTTTACGACGACGACAACAACGACGACGACAGACAACGGACAGATTGTGATAAGAAAAGCTCACTTGAGCCTTTGGCTCAGGTGAGCTAAAAAGTTAGCCACTACCCCCCCCCCCCCCCCCCCACCACACACACACACACACACACACACGAAATAGGATTTCGACTTTGAGCAATTTTCCTTTTTCCTTTTTTTTTTTTTTTTTTGCTTGTCAACTTTTTCAGGTAAGTAAAAAAAATTTTTCTCCGGCTGGCCCCCCCCACTTTCAAAAAAAACGATGCTACGTGCCTGTAATTTCCTAACAAAAACTAATAAATGAATGTATGCTGTAAACAAGAACTTAGAACCAGTGTCCTCAATAATGTTTCATAACATGAGAATACATATAATATAATAATTGGTCACAATGGTCAGCTGTTTTTTTTTTTAAAAAAAAGACTTTTTTATGTTATTTTACACTGTGTGACATTGCATCAAGTTTGTAGGAAAGACATCAGTTCATATTTTAAAAATTTTAAACATGGGAGCTATTTTTTTTTCAGTCACTCACTGACAAATCATGAAATGTGCATGATTTTTTTGCTATTTTCTCATTTGTGTGAATATATTCAATATTTTTTTTAAAGGACAAGTACAAAATATCTTTATCAAGAGAATAAGAACTCACTGCATCAATGGTGTCTTTGACTCATTCTATGCACTGCCAGTAGCAGCCATGTGAATTTTTTCCCTTCATTTTCGAGATGAGACAAAAGCGTACATAGATCAGATTATACTTCTGCATTTACTCGATGAGCTAACCTTTCATCATGATGAAAATAAATTGTGTCTTCTTAGAAGACATTGCGTACCAAACATAGTAAACAAAAAGTCTCGGTCGGAACGTTTTGTTGTATTTACCTGAAAATCATGGGGGTACATTCTGATCTTGTCGTGCATGTTGTACCTAAAAATTAAATCGCCTGAATGGTTGTTGCAAGGTTCCAAACAGCATAGATCGGTACACTTCTTGGATACAAAAACAACCGAAAAAAGTGTTTTTTTTCTTTGAAAATAAAAGAGACTCTCTCGTCAACATGGTGGCGGAAAACGGCCAGGTAATTGTCGTAAATTCCTAATGTCGGAAGATGACTCGAAAAGCCAATGTTGAATGATTTTATCAGAATTCTATTGAAAATCACTTTATTTGTCTATCAATCGTTGCTTGTGGTCCATCAAAGTACTTTTATAACAAAATGAGACGTAATAATGAGTATCACGACATCAGCAGTGATCAGCCTATTTTCAGCAGTTCGAGTTGCGCGGTAGATTTGATTTCGTCATGTTCGAATCACCTTAACTTCTCATTTTGAAGACAAGAAATCACGTGACCGGAAGTAAATATTAAAAAAATATTTTTGAGGTTACTCTAGACATTTAAATCTGAATAAAATGTCCTAAAATCATTTTAAATACTCTTTTTATAAAAGATATTTATGGGATAAGATGATACTAAATTTATGTAGTTTTTCTCTCATAACAGGAAGTTGTTGTTTTTGTTTCTAGTGGGACTGACATATTTCAAAACTACAAATAAGATGCTTTAATGTTTGACTAAGAAGATTCTATAAAGAAAAGTTTCAATATTTGATTTATTTCATCACTTCCTGTGACAACCGGAAGTGACAGCGGAAAATGTTAACCAAAATGGATTTGCCTATTCATCAAGATCTACCAATCCTATAAGTTTGGTGTCTTAATTTCTTACCGTCTACGAGATTTAGCTATGATAACTCTTTTTGAGGACAGGAAATCAGGCGACCGGAAGTGAATATTTTTTAAAAATATT
>NW_026936592.1:0-72969 GCF_032062105.1 Saccostrea cuccullata
GATGCCGAAATTGGACCCATAATGCAACACTTAATTTTCAAAGCTAGTTAAAGCTACGTTCTCGTGAGAATAGCAAAAGTCCAACTAAAAGCAAACATGTCCTGACTTAATGGATAAATATTGAAGATAAATAGCAAACGAAACGTTTCTTCATTTATTTTCAGCACTCTCAGGATTATTTGGCGAAATGTAACTTACATTCGACGTCATGTGACGTCAGAGTCTAGACGCATGAAATGTCACGTGCAGTTTGACGTACGAGTCCGATCTAAATTCTAACAAAATAAACATCTGCGCTCGCCATAACGGTCGCACCGTCAACATATTAGTGTTTGTATTGTTTCTTTTTATTAAGTCTTCCGTTCACAACGGAAGACTTATAGTGTTCGTATTGTTTCTTTTTAAGGTCTTCCGTCTTCACGGAAGACCTTATAGTGATTCTACTGTTTCTTATTATTATTATTATTATTATTATTCTTTTTATTATTTTTTTTCCAAATTTTGTGCACGCGATTTCTCGAAGACTACTGGATGAATTACATGAAATTTTTAGAAAAGATGTGTTGTTAAATGATCTTGATCTATCTGAGCGATTTTTTGAAAATTCCTTTCTGGTGCCAAGTTAGAGGACATTTCCTGATTTTAAAATGACATTTTGTCTTCGGTTAATCTCAAGAACGGTAAAAGATATCAATTTGAAACTTTAGGGATTATAGATCATGATAGATACTAACCAGGACGCGACCTTTCGTTCGTCGTCAATACTTCCTGTCGTTAGGAGATGCGAATTGAAAAAAGTGTATTTTCTAACTTTTTTGTTTTTTCAATATTTTCAATTAATTTTAAGTTTGTTAATAGAGACCCTTCTATTGATGTTTACTATATAAGTTGTTTGAATATTGGGTTATCTGAACTCTAGATATTAATATTTGAAAATCTGAAGCGGGCCCAAGATGGCGGCTGTCTCTGTCAACTCCGCCATTTCGCGAGTAGGGGTTGATGGAGGCAGCTGAGCGTTTGATTAAACCATTCTGACATAAGGATACATGGAATTTAAAAACTACTTGGACTTTCACGTAGTAGTACGTTGAAATTACGTGTCAATCTTAAAACTTAATTTTCGTTTCACTGCTTTAGTTTAACTGGGCTAGATACGATATGTAATGTGTACAATGTGTTAAATATACCTTCTTAACGTCGAAATAAAATAAAGGCGAAAAGAACGTTTTATTTATTTAATTTCATTGAAGCTATCACACCTATTTAATAGATCAGTCCAAAGAAAAGGCGTGAATATTTACTCGTGGAGTTTGGCGCGAAATTATCAATAGTGGCCCGCCTTTTATAATTCTTAGACAGGTGTACCGTTGCAAATGAATACACAAGTATATTTAAAGCAGTGCTCTCAATAGCTTAATGGTTTGTGCGTTAATAGATCACGTAGTAATTACGTTACAATTCTGTGTCAAACTAAAGATTCATTCCAGGTTCTTCTTCAAGTCTTCTGTTACTGGTTTTGGTTGGTTCTCAAAGTAGAAAAATGTGAAAATGAGAGATACCTGTTATCATTTGTTTTGCAAGACGGAAATAAAAAAAATTAAATTATAGTCATTTCACTGCTTTTGTATTACTTTTCTATAGGATGTGTACAATGTGTTAAATATATTTTCTAAACCTTGAAATGTGGGCTATGAGAACGTTCTTTTTTCTTAATTTCATTGAAGCTATCACACCTATTTAATAGATCAGTCCAAAGAAAAGGCGCTAAGATTTAATGTGGCGTTTGGCGTGAAATTATGAATAATGGCCCGTCTCTTATAATTCTTAGACAGGTGTACTGTAGAAAAGTATACACAAGTACATTTACAGCAGTACTCCCAATAGCGTAATGTTTAGCGCGTTGGGGATAAAAGGGAAAAGTGGATTTTCACACTGGCGACCTGGATTCAATTTGTGACCAAAATTTTTAATCACTTCTCAGCTCGACTTTACAAGTTTTTTTTCCAGAATCGGACGGAAGACCTCTCGTTGCTCGCAACGAGATCGTTTCTAGTTATTATTATTATTATTATTCCTCCCAAATTTTGTGAGCGCGATTACTCAGAGATGGCTGGATAGATTTTCACAATTTTTCTCATGTAAGTAGGTAGATATATGAAGTTTATATAAAATTCCGTTTTTTGAAAAATTCACTTCCGGTCCGAAGTTATGGCCGATTTTCGATTTTTAAAATGGACTTTTGTCCGGCAGTTTTCTCGGAAACGGTTTGAGGTAAAGATATGATATTTACAGGAGTATTAGATCATGATATTCTATTTGTTTTGAAGTTGTTTTCGTGTGTTTCCTATACTTCCTGTCCGAACCGGAAGTGAATTTGTTTTTGGTCAATTTTTGATTTTTTTGTTTTTAGATATTTTTCAAGATATTTTTATGTAAAACAGACATTTTTTTACAAATGCTAAATATATAATTTGTTTTTTAATCAGATTCCGCATTTTGTATATTTTCGGTACCGAAATTTTCTCTATTTACGCAGTATGTATAAGGTGGGCAAAGAAAGATAACTCTGACCTGTGAATGAGAATAGAACTTTCGAGATAAAGGCGGAAATAGTATTGATGACGTTAGAGACCTATATACGCTCTCCAGATCAACATATTTACACATTCAATATTCTCTTTTTTGCATATTACCTAATTCACTATATGCATATTAGTTTAAATTTGGCTGTGTAGTGTTAGTCTGTATATTGAAAGTTTTTGATTTACAAATTTATATCTTAAAAAAAATATCCGTTCTGTGTCAACTAAGCACTTTGAAGAAAATAATATTGTACGCAGTATACATTACAGTGATGTATATACAAATTATTCTACAAAAATACTAAACATATTATTTATTCAATCGGATTCTGCATTTTGGAGATTTAAGGTGTCAATAAATTCATTTTCTCTATTTACGTAGCGTGTAAATACAATGCGCAAAGATAGATAACTCTGACTTGTAAGTGGAAAAAGAACTTTCGAGATAAAGGTGGAGGTAGTACTTATCCATGACGTCGCAGGCGTCTATATCCACACTTTTTCACATAAAAAAATATTTAGACTTTGAGTTTCCATATCCACTTCTGCATGAAAGATTACGTTGGTTAATGCTTTCAGTATATGCATAGTTTAAAGTTGTCAGCGTAGTGTAAATCTGTAATGTCTGTTATGATTATATTTAAAAAAAATATTCTTAATCATTCTCTAATTTGAATGCGAAATCATCCCGGAATCGAGTTTTATTTTCGATGCTAAAATATTATATGTATTCAAAAGGGAACTGAGAGATAGAAGAGTAATGTAATACCGTTGTAAAGCCTTTAGAAATAAATTGATATCTGCAACTTAAAAGAAAGAAAATCAATCTATAGATTGGTATGGTTTTAATACGTATATTTCATTGATTAAAAGTCTTATAGTGTTATATATTATACATGATCTATACTTTTATATACCCGAGAAGTTATTAAAGATGAGAAAAAGCGATTCTTGGATTTTTGTGAAATACTAGTACTCAAAGGGTTAACATTATGTGAAAGTTACGCGTTTCTTTGTGAAATAATGCCACGCTAAAAACATGATACAAAAACATTTGCAAAGGTCTGTTGATATGTTAGATAAAGTATACGAATGAACACAATTTTATGCAATGCTATATAATTATATGTATGTACATGCAACCTTAAGTATTTTCCTTTTAATTCATAAAACATAA
The DNA here is from genome assembly GCF_032062105.1 of Saccostrea cuccullata. Lineage (NCBI taxonomy): Eukaryota > Metazoa > Mollusca > Bivalvia > Ostreida > Ostreidae > Saccostrea > Saccostrea cuccullata. The sequence goes on from NW_026936592.1 coordinate 3,760, forward strand.
AATTACCGAGTATGCAATTCTTTTGAAGCCCCCCCCCTCTTTATTTTATTTGGAGACATTATTACAACTATAGGCCTTTGAATTATAAATTCGTTACTTTTTAAATCTGGAACATTTGATTATAATTACCATTAACATGATTACAGAATTCATTTTCTATAATAGTAGATTTTTCATTACGCAAGATACTGAAATTTACATGTCTGAGAGAGAGAGAGAGAGAGAGAGAGAGATTCCCTTTTAATCCTCATTATCCTATCCATTTACATAGACAAAAAATCAGTTCTATATCAGTTGTACCCATTCTTTATTAAATATTTTCTGATTTCATAGTCCGTCATAGTCACTCTCTGTATATTTTTTCTGCTTAAGAAGTATTACACTAAGTGCACATGTATTGACCTGTCAATCAAAATCACCGGACGCTGTATGCATTGCAATAAAGTTGTTCGAAATGATTTTTATTATTAAGTATGATCTTTAAGAAAATCTGATGCAACAAATTTGAGAAATGAAAAATAAAATAAAAACATGGCTAGAGCATCATATATCTGCATTATGGACTTCAGTTGTGGGACGTGGAGACCGGTCCGTCAGATGAGATCGTTTAAATCGAGGTCCCGTGTGTCAGATGGTACTGACTCAAAAAGATTCCTCACTGCTCAATGTCGATTAGAGCCAAATTATAGGACAACATTTTGCAGTCTCCACCGGCGAGTTGAGGCTTCTCCATGTGAAAAATTCTCGAGAGGGACATTAAACAACATATAATCAATTAATCGCTGAATAATTCCTGTAGTTGAATTCGAATAATCTTTCTGCTGACAAATCTCGATAGTATTACTGTAAAAATCAACGACTTTACGTTTAATGTGGTACTAACTTAGTTCTTGACATTTTTCTAACACCATCACAATTGTGCCAGAACATAAACACAGTGAAGTTTATGAGAGTACGGTGTTCGTTCGTCCGTTGGTTTGTCTATGATACACGTGTAGCTCTTATAAGTGCCAAAATGCATAAGAACAAGATTGGTAATGAAAATCAAAGTACCTTAAGTATTGAAAGACCTTTTTTTTTGCAGTTTTTTTTTCTTTCAGAGTACATATGATATCTATGTTTTTTGCAGAGAAAAAAGCTAATTCTTACAGATTTAGAAGAACGGAAGACTTATTTGTTGCCATGGCAACAAGATTCTAGTTATTATTATTATTATTCCTCCCAAATTTTGTGAGCGCGATTACTCAGAGATGGTTGAATAGATTTTCACAATTTTCCGCAGGATAATAGGCTGATATATAAAGTTTATATAAAATTCCGTTTTTTGAAAAATTCACTTCCGGTCCGAAGTAATGGCCGTTTTTCTATTTTTGAAATGGACTTTTGTCCAGAATTTTTCTCAAGAACGGATTGAGATAAAGATGTGAATTTTACAGGATTATTAGATCATGACATTCTCTTTGTTTTAAAGTAGTGCACGTGTGTTTCTGATACTTCCTGTCCGAACCGGAAGTGAAATTGTGTTTCGGTCAATTTTCGAATTTTTTGTTTTTGAATATTTTTCCAAGATATTTCTAGGCATAATAGAAGTACGTCCACAATAGCCAAATATATCATTTGTTTTGAAATCGGAATACATGTTTTGTAGAGCTCAGCTACTTTCGTTTTGCATTTATAAAATCAAAGTACTGAAAGTACTGACGGGTCATTTCTTACTTTTAACTACATGAAGGTTATGTTTACATGCTTCTCTGCATACAAAAATCAATGAATACAGTTTAGTTTAAATTAATTAAGATAACATATTTGCAATAAAAATCAAAGTACCTAAAGTACTGAGAGGACTGTCTGAGATACCAACCTTTTTCTTACCACAGTATACATGTATGTAGTATAAAAAGGCATGTTAACATCAACGCATACAATAAGTTTCATTTGGAATCTATTTCGTCATTCAATAAAAATCAAAGTACCGCAAAGACTGTAAGGCTATTGCTTTGACTTATATAATTAAACATGTAAATGTTTCTTTGAATGCAAAATTCAATTCATACATAACACTTATTATAATTTGTGATGTGTATATATCATATACGGTGGGTACTTTCATTTTTGTTGTGAAAATCAAAGTACCGTAAGTTCTGGGACGTTGTTTTCTAGATACTCCCTATTTAAGTTTTTAATTTCAAGAAAGTTAAATTATGCTTAATGAAAAATGCATGCTTACATTATCATATATAAGGACAACAGATGTACATTCATTTTTTGCAGTAAAAATCAAAGGACTGCAAGTACCCAGGGGACAAATTTAGTTTCTGTACAATTTTTAACTTATTACATAATGTACAAGTTTCTCTACATACAAATATAATTACAAATGGTATCCTACAAGTACGGAAGACTTTTTTGTTGCCATGGCAACAAGAGTCTAGTTAAGGTCTTCCGTCTTAACGGAAGACCTTATAGCAATTCCATTGTTTCTTATTATTATTATTATTATTTTTCTGATGCGATTTCTCAAAGACTACTGGATGGAATTACATGAAATTTTCAGGACAGATGTTTTGTTAAATGAATTTGATACATCTGAGAGAATTTTTTGGAAATTCGCTTCCGGTGCCAAGTTACAGACCTTTTTCTGATTTCTATTGTCCACAGATTTTCTCAAGAACGGTAAAAGATATCAATGTGAAACTTTCAAATATTATAGATGATAAAAAATACTATCCAGGATGCGACTTTTCGTTTGTCGTCATTACTTCCGCTTGCTACCGGAAGCTAATTTAAAAAGTCTAATTTTTAAAAAAAATTTGTTTTTCAATATTTTTCGTTTATTTTTTGGATGTTGATAGAAACCTTTCTTATAATGCTTGCTTTATAATTTGTTTTAATATTGATAAATCTAAACTCTAGATATTAGCATTTAAAAATTTGAAGCGTTTCAAAATGGCGGCTCTCTCTGTCAACTCCGACATTTCGCAATAGGGGTTTACTAAGGCAGTCGAGCATTTGCTTGAAAGAAAGTAATAAGGACAAATGAAATATAAAGGAATACTTGGATTTTCACGTTGTAGTTACGTTACAATTCTGTGTCAAACTAAGTTCTTCTTAAACGTCTTCTATAATTGGTTTTGGTTGATTCTCAAAGTAAAAAAAGAAAAGACTAAATGTGCAAATGAAATTCGATACCAAATATCTTTTGATTGCACCACGGAAAAGCAGCTCATTAATCATTGTTATAAGTAGTAGTTATTCAAGAAGGATAACAATGAATACAGTAAGTATAAAACTTACCCACGGTTTTTCTCATGCACATTTGTGCCATATTATACTAATAAAAAAGACAAAATAAGATAACATATTTTTTTAAAGATCACTTAATAGAGTTTATATTAACATTATTGTCTCAAAGATCTTATTCAAGTTATTGAGCACAAACGATATCCAATTCCTTGACCGTCGTAAGGCGAGCCATTCTTTTTTGCGAAACATTTCAATCTTTCCATGAATGTTTTTAACTAATCGGGATAGTTTACTTTAGCGAGTTCACTTTAACATGAAATTTAAAAAAAGTTAAAATTCATAGCCGTTTCACTGTTTTAGTGTTACTTCCTTGCATACTATATGGAGTTTGTGAAAAATATACTTTCTAATCATCAAGTTTTAGGCTAAATGGACGGTTTTTTTTATTTCATTAAAGCTATCACACCTAGCTATCACACCTATTAAAGAGAACATTCAAAAGAAAAGGCGCGAAGATTAACTCGTGGCATTTGGCGCGAATTTATGAATAGTGACTAGCTTTCATAATTCTAAGACAAAAGCACTGTTATACAGAGGTATATACAAGAAGATTTAGAGCAGAGGTCCCGACAGCGTACGTAATATTTAGCGCTTTGGATTATCATGCTGCCGACTTGGATTCAATCCCTCTTGCGTGTAATATTTTTCTTTACCCTTTCAGCTAGATTTTACAAAGGTTTTCTTTTTTTTTTCGGAATCGGACGGAAGACCTCTCGTTGCTCGCAACGAGATCGTATCTAGTTAAGGTCTTCCGTCTTCAGCGGAAGACCTTTCTGTTATTCTTAGGTTTCTTTTCCACAGTTTTTATTATTTTTTTTCTTACATATTTTGTGCACGCGAGTTCTCGAAAACGGCTTGATCGATTTTCATGAAACTTTCAGGACTGATAGAACATCAAAAAATCTAGGTATATATTTTTTTGTTTTGATGATGTCACTTCCGGTTCGGAGATTTCTGCGATTTTGTGACTTTTAGAGGGTCACTTTGTCCGGCAATGTTCTCAAAAACTATCGAAGGTAGAAGTGTGAAATTTTCAGGGATGCTAGAGCAACCTTTGGAGAAGTGCCTTTTGTATATCACAACCACCAGTAGTGCGAAGCGCCGACGCTCGCTATGGCCCGAAAATAGTCCTATCAAGAATTTCAAAATTTTTGATACCTTTTCTACGATAACTTTTTACCTAGAAATATTTTGTTAAGACATGTAGAACAAAAGAAGTGTAGAATTACAAGATCTGTCAAGTGAAAGCTGCAAAAAAGGACTGGCCCCTAAAATGAAGGGCCTACAGGGGCCAAAAGTTTTTCCTTTATATCTCAAAAAGTATTAAGAATTTGCAATACGTCCAAAAAGCAAAGTTGTTCAAAATGTCAAGCTTAATTTACGGGCGTCGTCAAAAAACGTCCGACAACGTCACTTCCGGCCGAACCGGAAGTAGTCGAAAAACGCGTATTTTTTTCCGTTTTGGACAAGTTTTTGAGTAACATATGTCTCTGAGAGCTTAAAAATTAATTTTCCGTCCGTCGTCGTTACTTCCGGTCAAACCGGAAGTAGCAAAAAATGGCTTATTTTTGTACTTAGCTTTAGAGGTTTCAAAGCATTTTTGGGCGTTATTTCTTATTTTTGTTAAAATTGAAAGCTACTTCCGGTCAAACAGGACGGAAGACCTACTCGTTGCTTTGCAACGAGCTTTGCTCTAGTTATTATTAAGGTCTTCCGTCTTCAGCGGAAGACCTTATTGTTTTTCTTAAGTTTCTTTTCCACTATTTTTATTATTATTGTTTTTTTTCTTACCGATTTTGTACGCGCGATTTCTCGAGAACAGCTCGATCGATTTTCATGAAACTTTCAGGTCTGATAGAACATCAAAAAATCTAGATATATATTTTTTTATTTTGATGACGTCACTTCCGGTTCGGAGTTTTCTGCAATTTAGTGATTTTTAGAGGGTCACTTTGTCCGGCAGTTTTCTCAAAAAGCACTTAACACAGAAGCTTGAAATTTTCAGTGATGCTAGAGCAACTTTTGGAGAAGTGCACTAAGTATATCACAACTACCGGAAGTACGAAGCGCCGACGCTCGCTATGGCCCGAAAATAGTCCTATCAAGAATTTCAAAATTTTAAGCACCTTTTCAACGATAACTTTTTACCTGAAAATATTTTGTTAAAGCATGTTGAACAAAAAAGGTGTAGAATTTCAAGATCTTTCAAATGACGTCTCGAAAAAAGGGCTGGCCCCTTAAATCAGGGGCCTGGAGGGGCCGAAAGTTTTTCCTTTATATCTCAAAAAGTATTGAGAATTTGTGATACGTCAAAGAAGCAAAATTGTTCAAAATGTCAAGCTTAATCTATTGAAGTCGTCCAAATACGTACGGCGTCGTCACTTCCGGTCAAACCGGAAGTAGTCGGAAAACGCGTATTTTTGCCGTTCTTGACAAGTTTTCTGGTAACATATGTCTTTGGGTGCATTATAATTAATTTTCTGTCCGTCGTCGTCACTTCCGGTGAAACCGGAAGTAACAGAAAATGGCTTATTTTTGCAATAAAGAACATGCATTTAGAGGAATCAAACCATTTTTGGACGTTATTTCTCATTTCTGTTAAAAATGAAAGCCACTTCCGGTCAAACATGACGGAAGACCTACTCGTTGCTTTGCAACGAGCTTTGCTCTAGTTATTTTTCTTCTTCCTGGGAAAATTTTGTCCTCGAGTGTTCTTGTAAACTACACATCTGACTAAGGTAAAATGTTTTTAGGGTCAGTAGATATGTTTTGTAGATTTGCCGAACAAAGGTCATTTTGCGCGCACGTGCTTGCACGAGCGCGCACGTGCAAAACGTTAAATGGCCAATATAATGTATATTGCCTTAACTTTTCTATTTTTTGATGAAATGCTTTGAAACTCATAATGTAAAGATATATTAGTTGTATAGACAAGATGACATGGTCAAAATAGCAAGATCTCACGTGCATGCACGTGCGCTTTGCTCTGATTGGCTGAAATTAAAGTCTCAATATCTTCCTTGTTTTTTGACGAAATCCTTTGAAATTTTGTACATAGCCATGCATTAGGATATCATACAACATGATATATAGCAATGATCATGAAAACACGTGCATGCACGTGCGCTGCAATCTGATTGGCTGAAACTTTAAATTGATATAACTCCCTTGATTTTTAACCAAACAGGATGGGATTTGGAACATAGATATATATAATGGATTTCTACAAGAAGGCATGGTCATCAAGCACATGCATACACGTGCTTGTACGTGCGCTGCAATCTGATTGGCTGAAACTTTAAACAGCTATAACTCCCTTGGTTTTCAACCAAACAGGATGGGATTTGGAACATAGATATATATAATGGACTTCTACAAGAAGGTATGGTCACCATGCACATGCATAAATGTGCATGAACGTGCGCTGCAATCTGATTGGCTGAAACTTTAAACAACTATAACTCAATTGGTTTTCAATCAAACGGGATGGGATTTAGAACATAGATAAATGTAATAGACTTCTACAAGAAGGTATGGTCACCATGCTCAGGTATGCACGTGTGTGCACGTGAAATGGGTAAAATCAAAAATACACTTGAATGGGTGTTTTTTTTAATATACTTTTGGATTAAATACTTTAATATTTAGGATATTAAAATACATAGATTGTGTAGACAATATGATATGGTCATCACGCACATGTATTCACATGCGCAAGTGTGCAATGATAAAATTTGAATGACCATGGTACACTTCTGGGTAAACATTGTTAAAGTCTCAAATGCATAGAGTTTGCCTTATTCAATTATGCTTACAGGGAATATGACTATGAAAGGGAGTTGGGGAGCGTTTGGGGAACATCTGTAACGGTCCCCGTTACAATTAGCACTAGTTTATATTATGTAGTATCTTTATTGGCAAAATTGATCATTAGAGGGGGGTCTTTCCTCTACATTATATAATCATAGTATTCTAAACTACTGTTCCAATAATTATGATAATAATTTAAATAATGATTATCTTGACATTCGAGTTTTTTTAAATGTTCGTGCACCTTACATATCACATTCTAAAGACCTGATTTTTTTTTTTTGGTGCCGGGGAAATGTTGATTTTTTTTCCATCAGGACATTTTTTCACTAGATCTGATGTAAAGAATTTTTCTCAATTTATTTAATAGAAATAGCGAAAAAATTTATTAAACCTGTATAATCAATGCAATAAAAAGAAAGCAAATCTCAAAGAGAAAAGACTGTTTATTTCTTTTTCTCCCCGTTCCTCTGTTTGATTTAATTCTAATCAACTAAAGCGGAGACACCTTCGTGGAGGATTACATTGTAAGTAATAATATTGATAATAAGTAAATTAAAAAAACAATAATGACGTATTAATAAATCAACAACTTAATTTCTTGAATTTATATTTACAGTGTAATATAAACTGTGTCTTAGCCAGTAAATTAGAATTTTCAGATTACGCTTACTACACGTTTAACGTATTCATGACGTCGCGTCAAAATTCTTCGTAAAATCTCGACGTTCTGCTATAAAAGGTACTGTATTCAGCGTTATTTTTCCAATGCATAAATTTAAGACAGGTATATAAATTATATATCATTTGATTCTAAAAATTCTAAGCTTTTTAAAATGTTTTGAACGGAGCATGTCTGACAGCCGGCATTTTTTGGCCAATACCGTACTTTGTTCTTTAGTGAAATCAGGTGGCCCGGAGAGTTTTCAACCGTAATTGATGTATACAATTGTTATTGATATATATATATATATATATATATATATATATATATATATATATATATATATATATATATCTATATATATATAGATATAGATATAGATATAGATATATATATATATATATATATAGATTTTATATAGAACATTCTTTTTAAACCACATGCTGGCTTACGTGAAGAAACCCTCAAGCTTTCTAGGGTAAAAAAAGTTTTTTAAAAGAAATCAGAAAACTGTTCATCTTTTCTCTTACTTCCATTTTTCATTACTTCTTCGTTATTCATAATAATTGAATGTGCATGCTTATCTCTAGATATATTTTGCATTAAGATCTAAAAGAAAAAATAAAACTTACTGGCAGTAACCGTCACGATAGCTTGATCAGTAGAACACTCGCTCCATGATCGGAAGGTCAAGTGGTAGGTAGGCATTGGCACAATAAAGAACCCTCTATGTTCAGTGGCCTTTAGTGCCGAGTAAAGGCATAAATCTGAAGCCCTTCACCGGTATTTGGTGACGTCTCTATATGAGTGAAAGTCTCGAACGAGGCGTAAAGCAACATACATTTAATCATTAATACTTGCAGTAAGTTAGTTTTATAATTTAACATCTATTCAATAACCATTTCAAAATATCAAAAAAAAAAAGGTCAATCTTATGTCTCAGATGTATTTTCTTGAATTCCCTAGAATGCAATTAAAGTACTCATCTGGGATTTGAATCATTTTTTTTAAATATAACATAAATTGATTGATATTCAAATTTATTTTAATATCGATGTCAAAAATATTTCAGGGATTCCAAAGGGTTAGTTTGTGTGTTGGACATCTCCTTATGCATTGCGCTGCTGAGAAGGAATTCTCACATTTTATGTGAGACCGCCTTCCCTCTTTGGTGCTAACATCTCCACAACCACTCTTGCAGATTTTGAGACTTTCATTTCAGTAGTTTATGCACATATTATCACAACCTTCCTGGCAGACGCTGAGATAGGCAATGCAGCGACTATTACAGATCTCATCAGGTCCTTTCTGGCAGTTTATGAGGTTGGTATTACAGCGTTTAGTACATAAACTAGCAATTGCTGGTGACACTAATTTCACAGCCACGAGAACACTAACCAACAATTTGATCTGAAATGTTTCAAAATTATGTATTGAATTATTTAAGCTTCTAATTTACATTGAAGATAAGTTCTTTTCAATTCAGTAAACGTATACTATTTCGTATTAGGTATTTACAGTATGTTAAATCATAATTATTTGTTTAATGACAACTTTTAACCTACGTTCATTTGGAATCGAAAACAATTTATTCACAAGTCCTGTAAAAGTTTGAGCAAACGTATTTTAAAGAAATGAAAACAAATGAAGTAACTACAAGTATGTCTTGGTATCAATGCATGAAGCCTGTAAATTTCGAAGAAAGAGGCTGAAAATAACGAAAATTGATGAATCAAAAAACATAAACACAATACAAATCTGTAAACATGGCAAAAGACACAGACCTGCGTTCTTAATTTAACGTCATCTCGCTTACTATGACGTCATATTTTGCAACTGATTTAGTCAAGTCAGAACATATGGGTGTTTCTTGAACAAAACTGCGAATGTCGAGATGAACGGCACAGTGGGTGTTTTTTTTTCTTCTCATGTGACACTTTTCACGGTGGCACAGTAGGTAGAGCGCTGGCTCCGTGATCGGGAGGTCTTGAGTTCGAATTCTGGCCTCAACTGATCGATAAAAAAAATTGATAGCAGTTGTTCCGTTGCCATGCTCTGGCACTTTTAATGAAAATTGACAAAAAATTCGGATGAGACCTTAAAACTGAGGTCCAGTGTCAAGGCAGACGTTGGTACGATGAATATCTCTCATTGTTCCATCTCCCCGAGCGTTGAGTAAAAGTCAAAATCTGAAACTCTTTACCGGTATATGGTGACGTCTCTATGTATGTGAAAATTTTTCGAAGGGAACCTAAAACAGCTTACAATCAATCAATCAATCAACCTTCTCATGTTTAAGTCTTTGAAATAAATCTGCTTCACTGAAGAATATAAAACAGATCAGAAACTGAAGGAGCACAATTAGTGCACATGGAAATTCCAAGAGTTGGTTGGATGACCTTACCTCTATAGACTACATAAATTTTCACTATGTACTCCATCATCGTCATTGTACGCAAAAATTGTGCATAGAATTTTTCTAACAAAGTAATTACTTCGATAACCAATCACAATCTATAATTATGTATTTGTTTTAATTTTCATTTGTTAATTGATCTTTGTTTTGAAGGATTTCTATATAGTTTATTAACGTGGTAAAGGTAGGAAAGAGCGTAATCATTTTGTTTGGTTTAAATGTTAAAAATATTTGAACACACGTGTAAATTTGAATTTTATCATTAGAAGATGAATTGTTAAAATAGGTAAGGATTCACAACGAAAAATTAAAAGCAAGTTCTTCTAGAATACGGATATAATCATTTGGAAAGTCTACATAAAATATTTGGTAAAGGTCAAGAACATTTAAGGAATGACTCTAATTCTTGGTCAAATTATCGAGTATAATCTGGTTTGGGTCATTTTCCGCTTTATAATCCGCCACAGGGCAACCTATCTTCTCAAGTTGATTTTTTTTTTCAACGATGCAAAATTTTAAGCCATAATTTGGAAAATGAATCAATGTAACAATTATTGATTTGAATTTCTATGGTTTTTTTTCTGTTTTGCTCAATTTTAGAGAGAATATGACTACAGACATATTTTTGTGTATTTTTTGTAACTATCAAAATTTTTGACCTGCTCCGCGATCTGATTTTTGTATGTATTTGTTATATGTTTTGATTAAATCGTGATATTGACAAAGTAAAAAAATAAATACAAATCATTTGAATTTTTGTTAGTACAAATAAAAAAAAAATATAACAGAAGTGAATAAACGTTTCGAACAATCCTCGTAACTATATAAAAACAAATTCAGTTTTTAAATGTTCCCTTTTTTGCATGTTTATATGTTTGATTTTCAATAGTAAGTCTCAAATGTGTTGTGTGTTTTGTTAAAAACCTACAGATCGTTAGTTCTTCGCATTCTTTTACCGTTCACGCTTGCTCCATGATAGAAAGGTCATGAGTTGGAATCTCTGCTTCGACTGGCCTAGGTCGATAAAAAAAAATGGGTAACAACTGTTCCTTCGTCATGCATTCGCTCTTTGAAAGTGAAGGTAACTGGTGCTTTGGACAAGACCTTAAAAACCGAAGCCCCGGGTTATGACAGTTGTTGGAAAAATAAGGATTCCTCACTGTGAAATGTACTGAGTGCCTAGTTTATGGTGACGTCTTTATATGACAGAATTCGTATAGATTTTTTATATTATATTTCTATATTTTGTTATATACTTAATCAGGTGACTAAATTTAAGCCAATCAGAGAGCTTGGAATATATGATCAAAATAATATATAAGAAATCACTGTCTAGTTAGGAGAGTATGCCAAAGCATCAACAATAGTTTAAAACATGGGATAATTAAATTATCCTATGTTTCCCACTATTGTTGATGTCCCTGGCAAACTTTCCTACCTAGAGAGCGATTCCTTAAATTTCCATTTTTACTTGAAATAATAATCTTGAAATAAGTCGTACCGTTTAATTTAGTAGATTTGAAGTGCACGAGGCATTCCATGTTATTTTCCATTGCCCCGCCCCATGACGTCAAATTTACTATTAAGAAAATAGTCCTATACAAACACGAAACAAATTTAATGATTATTTAGTTATACTGCAGTCAAATATCAACATTTATAAAATAAACAACAAAAGAATTTTATATTATGATCAAAGCAATTAATCTTGATAACTTTAATCATATATGTGATCTAGATTTACGTTGTCGGAAGCACGAACACGCGTAATAGGCCCTAGGTCACTTCTCCGCCGCCATATTGAATGCAATGTTGCAGTTGATGAAACGGGAGTTGGTCCGCATGGTCAGAAAACAGAACTGTGTGTGTTAAAGTAACAGAGGACGTTGAATTGCGTAAGAAGTTGGGTGGTTTTGACTGAAGGACGATATCTGTATCGGATGATCCATGTGGTAATGCCGATTTCTCCACGTGGTTCAGATGGGCTGTTTATAATGTTTACGGAAGTGAAGTTCTCGGTCTCGCGAGGTCTAATGGGGTTCAACATTTAGCACGGGGTGCTGAAGCGATCATTAGAAATATTACGAGGGACAAAAATAGTTCAAGTAGGTATAATTATGTTTGAAAATTAATGACAGATACACAGTTACAGAGGAACTAATCTTTATAATAATCTATTAAAAATAGAAGAAAAGATGTATGCAATTCCTTTTAATCTATTGTTTATTTATAATTATGTACTACTTTCGCGTAATAGTCTAACATAATAGTCTAACATGATGTTAAAAATTTATACACGATTCAGCTATGGTATATTTTGTAATATCATTACTGAATAAAGTCATATTCCACAAACCCACGTGTTGAGTACAAATGATTTACAATGGAAGCGTGAAATTATTGTCAACAAACCCACGTGGAGTACAAATGATTTACAATGGAAGTGATAGGCCTTCTCTTCAACAAGCAAGGTAACTCGCGTTTTGTGATTAGCTTATCTTTTATTGTGACCTTTATCATTTATTGTTTTAACTTGAAAATGTCGCCTCCCTATGCAGGCATGCTTTAGTTTAGATCGTAACATGATACCTATTTTGGTTGGGTCTAACGAACTGGTACTGTATAATTTCATGCCTGGGAGAAATTATATGAGGAATTATCATGCTGAGTTTGTGTTTACATTTATCCTTGTTTATATCCTTTCTCAGTTAATGTAAATATGTTGAAGGATTGGCCAAAGCTGTAAAAATTGGACAGAAAGACACAAGCTGCATAAGAACTATTTTAGTCTGTTTTGATTTGCCCCTACGCAAGCAGCTATAACAGATATGGGATAATTAAGATTGCATGGTAAAAATGTACAAATGTCGCTCTGTGTCATCTCTAAATGGCAGAAGAAAACTCATTTCAGCACAACCAGAAACACTATTCTGAAGGTGAGTACAGCAAAACTCGTTTAGTACGAACACGGATATTGCGAATTTACGGATATAGCGAAGTCATCTTGGATCCCCAGCTATATAAATTTGATAAATTTCTTATACAGTTATAACGAATTACGGATAAAACGAAGTAATTTCATAGGTCCCAGTGACTTCGTTATAACCGAGTTTAGCTTTACATGTTTATATTTAAATCAATTTAAACGCGATAACGGGTGTTCTACATCTAAGTGTAGATGATTGATGACGACATGCTAATTACCGTTTGCATATTTTAATCATTATTTATAAGTGTGTGATAAAAATATGTACTTTGAAATTAGAAATAATATACATCCGAGTAACCGAATGTATCAATGTAATAAATGTACAAATAAACATTAATACCATCGGAAATAATTTTTTGGTACAAAAGTTATCAAATACAGTAAAACACAAAAAAATAATGCACAATTAACCAAATACGTATTTTTAGTATTCGATACTTGGACGTTGGATCGAGTACCCGGTTAAGTTGACTTCCTTAGAAAATATATTGAATATATCATAAAAGGTTATTTGAAGTCCTTGATTTCATTTATTGAAAGTCGGATAAATTGTAAAGGAATTTTTGCCGAATAAAATTATGAGATATTCTTTTTTTTCACTTACACACTTTGTAGAAAATTCTGCCAAGTGAGATTTGTCATACAGGGGAATGGTGGAGACAATCTCCAGAAAAGAAAACACCACTGATATTGGGATGCATGTACCTTTTTTTACAATCCCGAAAGAGAAATTTACAACAAGAATACAAAAAATTGTCTGGCGTTCAAGGGTCTACCATGGTAGAAGCTCTCCTGAAAAAATATTCCATTTATTGCAGACATCATGACACAGGGTTCACCTGTCATCAGCATTAGAAACTTGTGATTTGTTCTACCTGGGTCATACGAATATTGAATCAAAACAATTTATAGAACCACAAGCATATTGTAAATCTATGTAAAGTCTTCTATGTATGTTGCATCCTGATTTAATTTGCTCGTTAACAAGACTTTGTTTCATTGCTACTGAGTCAACTTTAATAAACAGAAAAAAAACAAAAGCAGTTGTGGTATTTATTGTTTTCTATTTCTCATTAGTACTCATTTTTGTGTGAAATTTTATAATTATCCATTTCTTGTCCCCAAAAAGCTATGTCTTCAAAGTTTGCATACATTTAATGTAAAATTGCAACTTGCATAAATTTCAATTTTAACTTGTGATACTTTACAAAAATAAATGTTAAAATGTTCATATTGCTATATACTTCGCCTATTCTCATGTCTCCTCTTCAAAAGGGAGACATATTGTATATTCTTGTTCTTTGGTTTCAATACTACAATCCATCAAAATATTTATAACCCCCTCCCCCACCACACCCTTAAAGGTGCATGGACACATATTTGAAGTTAATATTTTCTGTATAATATTAAGACTTATATATTTAGAAAGTATTTCAGACAAAAATGTATGAAAAATTTTATTTCAACTAAAAGTTATTAAAACATGTTTGATTGACACATCCTTGCAGTTTCATAAATTTTAATTTTATTTTTAATACTTAGGAAAAGTGGCAATCTTGTTGTCTGTAAATGAAAAATATTACAAAAAACTATAATCCAGAAAATTCAGAGTAGAAATGTTCGAAATTAAAACATACATACAGTACATATTGTCAGTCCGTGCAGTTGTGGTGAGTAGATTAGAAAAATTGAACGCACACGGTGAAGTTTAAACATCAACAATAACAGAGCTCGTGTCCTGTTATTTGTACGTTTCACGGGTTTGACCAATTTGCTAAACTCTGTACTCAACACTTAGCGCGGAATGACGATACTTGTGAAGTGATTTTGCTTTCTAACATTTCTACTCTGAATATACTTATTTTTCTGGATTAATTTTTTTTTGTATTTTTCTTTATAACACAACAAGATTGCCACTTTTCCTAAGTATTAGGAATAAAAGTAAAATTTGTGAGAATGCAAGTATGTGTCAATCAAACCAATCCAAAAATTTGAGTTTCAATAACATTAAGATGAAATAAATTTTTTAATCGATTTTTTGTGTGAAAGGCTACTAAAATTTGAAGTTTCAATAACATTAAGATGAAATAAAACTTTAATATATTTTTTGTGTGAAATGCTACTAAAATATATAAGTCGTCATATTATGCAGAATCACAGAAAATATTAACTTCAAAGCTGTGTCCATGCACCTTTAAGACAGATTATGCTTCAAATACGTATCATTCAAGTTTTGCATATGAGAACTTGCAATCATGCTTCAGCCTATCAGTACTCTCAGTACTTTGATTTATCATTTTTATTGTGTTTGTATCCAAAACACGCCTGCTAATCGATCAATTGCACAACCAGCAGTTGTGTATAACAATCAAAAGAGATCGATTTCCGGTTGTGCATTTGATGCAAATAATTCCAGTACACAGGTAGTAAATGGACCCGATTCAGGCAATAATTGATATTTTTATTAAAATATAAGAATGTGATTCCATGAGCAATTTATTTTTCTTTAATTTTACACTCTCATAAAATGCAGTGATTGTCGATTAGCGACTATATTTATTTTGAAGCAAGGGCTAATAGAGCGAAAACGCTGATTGAAAATAGTATTCACCAACTAAAATTCGTTTTAATCTCAACAAGCCTTGAAAATTCAATGTTAACCATGAGTATGCTACAAGTGCATCCTATCCACCAAAATTGGGACTTCGAATTGTATATATTATATAATTTGACAAATATTCGAGGAAAATAACATTGCTGATGCATGCGATCATTCAGTTGTGAAAGAGATCTTAGGTTATGCATGAGATAAAGGATAAAAAGTTACGAAAGTATTATACAATCTTCATAATTCACCTCTTATACTATTCTATTTTTGGTAATTACAAATTTTAAATATTGGCTATAATAAGTATAATTTGAAGACGTTGCAGGGGCAGATCCAATTATTTTTTTAAAAAAAGGGGGGGGGGGTTCCAGATTTCCAACACTCATGCATGTAGGCACTTCAAACCTGGCAACTTTGAGTTTTCAACAGTTCTATAGGGGGGGGGGGACTTTGACAATCCAAAATCAAACAAACAAACAAACAAACAAACAAATAAATCAAAAACACAAACAAGCAAGCAGTAGATATACATGCAGCTATAATTCGCTGGGATCTTCCACTGGTTTCAAAGTGAAACCTTGCATAGGACGTGTTGGTAGTCGCACCCAGGGCTGGGATTGTAACGGTACTCAAAAGAAAGCATATTAAACGAGGGAACTCTATTTATAGCGATCAGAAAGGACAGAGATTGAACAACATGTACAGTGTACTGAGTATTTATTTTATTCGAAATATTTTTTTTTATTCAAAGTATTTATTTTATTCATAATATTTATTTTATTCAACGTATTATTTTTTTCAAAGTATTAAACGTAATAAAATATCCATGTTACATAACTCTCTCTCTCTCTGCAAAAATCAAGGGGGGGGGGGGTGGTCCAACCCCAGGAACCACCTTCTAGATCTGCCAATGATTTTCAGTCACTTTTGCAAGCACATTTTGACTTTTTCAGCAGCAGCGACCGATCTCTTATATATGGAAATGAGACGTTATTTTTCATTAGTTCTTTAAACTAATCTTAATTTTAAAAACTTGCTTTAAACTGAGCATTTATTGTTGTTGTTTCAATTTCATTGTCATTTCTAATTGGGTAATTAGTAATATATGGTTAAATAGAAAGAGTTTACAATAGGTACTCCCCAACCAGGGAGTGTTCAAGATATGAAAGGAAATCGTCGTGATTTTCCGGATAATAATGAAGTGGTAAAAGTTAAAAGGTGAATAAAAATTGAAAAAGTTTTTCCCAACACTGTAGTAAAAATTATTTTGAATGTGCTACAGATGTGACAACAAAAAGATTTTTCTTACATTTTTTCATCATACTACGCGCCTTGATTAGCATACTGCAGAAACCATGGGTATTATCACGTGACGAAGATCCAGGGTTTCAGCATGTGGTTCATCTTGAGAGGTCTACATCTTCATTCATAAATTCTTATCATTCATCATTGACTTTTTTATTGATTCATTGATGACTCCATTTGATGAACAAATGCACTAAAATTTCTATTTAATTAAAAAAAACATTTTATTTGTTTTTGCTTTGACGGTCTGAAATGAAAATGATCTATTTCAGCTTTCAATATTTTGTGCTTCCCATGCATTGATGCTTTTGAAATTAAGAAAGTACTAGTAATTTTTGAATTTGTAAACATTGCGGCCTATTTGATGCTTTGCATCAATTTTATTTGGAATGTTTAGAAGGGGTATTTTTTATCGAACGATTTTTTTTTTTTTTGGTTTTTGACGATTTTTTCTCCTATGGTACACACGATGAATAAATGTAATAAATATAATTTGTGAGAAAAAAAGTGTCCAACAGGTCCAGGGGTTGAATATCGGGAGGGGGGGGGGGGGTCCTGTCCACAAGCACCTGTGATGTGGTGTTGTCATCTTGATCCTTTCCATCTCGATAACAAAATTCAGGATACCCAGCTTCAAAACACCAGGAAATACTTACCCCATAGCAAACACATATCATCGAGAGCCTGTCTCTTATTTTTTTTTCACAGACAGCAATATTTACTATAAAATATATATGAAATGAAAGTATGAAAAATTCTGTCTTTCCCTCCTATAACTATCCAGTTTTGTTGCAGTACCGTCAAATAAAGGTAAGTTATGTTTGAGTTAAACAATTTCGTACTGAAAGAAGTTTATTGATATGCTTTTTTTTTATTTTTTATTTTATTTTATCTTTTTTATTTTTTTTTTATTTTTTTTTATTATTATTATTATTATTTTTTTTTGGCATACGGAATAGTCATATTAAAGATGCATTGGATAATTCACTCAAGATATATGATCTAAATAATACACACATAATTTTTTTAATGTAATTATATTGCTTGTAACTGAAACTTTAACCCCCTCCCCTAACAAATCTACTTCAACAGTTTACTTATCTTATATCTCTTTTTTTCCACAATTTCAACCTATTTATTAGAAAATCCTATAATTTTATATTTTAAATTTTGCAAGACTACGTTATAATTATATGATATTTAATTTTATTCATAAAGTTTGAAACTTTTTGTCCTTCATCTCATGCATAACCCAAAATCTCTTTCACAACTGAATGATCGCATGCATCAGCAATGTTATTTTCCTCGAATATTTGTCAAATTATACACAAATCGAAGTCCCAATTTTGGTGGATGGGATGCACTTGTAGCATACTCATGGTGAACATTGAATTTTCAAGGTTTGTTGAGATGAAAACGAATTTTAGTCGGCGAATACTATTTTCAATCAGCGTTTTCGCTCTACCAGCCCTTGTTTCAAAATAAATATAGTCGCTAATAGACAATCACTGTATTTTATGAGAGTGTAAAATTAAAGAAAAATAAATTGCTCATGGAATCACATTCTTATATTTTAATAAAAATATCAATTATTGCCTGAATCGGGTCCATTTACTACCTGTGTACTGGAATTATTTGCATCAAATGCACAACCGGAAATCGATCTCTTTTGATTGTTATACACAACTGCTGGTTGTGCAATTGATCGATTAGCAGGCGTCCAAAATAAAGTGCAATGTGAAGTGGGAATATATGAACGTGGATAACTGTCATTTTAAGGCACCTCTGCAATGTTCAGGGTTCCGTGTCTAATGTTCTTTTTAAAAAAAATGCATTGTTTGGTTTCATTTGAGATCTATCAATGTTCTTTGTATGTAATTATAAGCCTGATTCCTATTCAGGAATATATTTTTTAAATATACTTATGAGGCTGTTTTCTAGAATATTTTTTTCTTTATGCCATTATGGAGCAATTGCGTTTTTACTACTGGTAATCTACAGGTATACTATATTAAAAGCAGGTGATAAATGGACTTTTTCGTATTAATTGTAAGTCCATTACTTACACACTTAGTTGTCTACTCAGGTTTATCATTTTCCTCGATTATATGATAAAGATCGGTCAGCAGGAGAATTTTTGTTCCTCGCTTGCACCTGATCTCACCTCTTCTGTTTTTTAGAATCCCAGTCATTTCTCTCCAGGGCTTGTTCCGTCTAGGAACTACGAAACTATCCCCTGCCACCTTAGTCCCGAAGTAAGGTGTTTATCCTTACGTCGCAGTTTCGAATCCCATTGTTGGGCGTAGAGACCGTTCCTTCGGATGAGACCGTTTAAACCAAGGTCCCACGTCGCAGTAGGTGCTGGCACGAAAAATAACCTTCTCTCTCAATGTATGAGACAAATTTTGCAACTCTTCCAAGGTAAATTGCGGCTTCTCCATATGAGTAAAAAATCCTCGAGAGGAACATTAAACAATTAACCATCAATCAATCATTCATTCATTCAATTATCATTTTGATTTTTTTATTTATCAATTATCTTTATGATATTGATTTTTTTATAAAACATGTTAAACATCACTTTTTGAAAAATTTATGTTTATCCCTTTAAAATCCACTTTTATGTTAAGTTTTGATATAGTTTACACTCATAATTCTTATAATTCCAATATGATTATCTTTGAGGCCTCCATACAATTCGTTAGTCCTATATAAAACAGTGTTAAGACATGTTTAAGTCAACAAATATCGTAATTGTAATAGTTCGTCCTTGACCATTGCCATGTTGACATAAACGACAACTCTCATAGCGAAAGTTGCAGACCGACGACGCCTTCGATTTGCACTTGTTTGTTCAAAGATTGAGGAACAGTATAGAAAGTAAATATGAATTTGGTGCTTATAGGGTGAGAGTTTGAGGTACGTTTCTTTTCCCTGTCTAAACGATACAAACTGAGTTGATTATATCTTCGTATTATGAACGTTGAGACAGCGATTTTTAAAATTCACACTCGTGATAGAACAGCTAGTGACATTAACATTTTCATGGCGTCCGTCAGCTGGGCATCCTAGCATGTCGCCAGTTTTGTTTTAATCAATTAAATTTGAAGTTTCTTGTATTTATAATTTATCCAAAACAGACAAGAAATAACTGCTTTCGTTGTTTATACGATAAACTACATGTAGAAGCTTAGTCAAGAAAGTAGTTCCGATTGAAAAAAAAATTATCGATGTGTAAAACTTTTCTTAAACGTGTTCTCGTCCAATCAAAACACAGGAAATCAATAGATACAATGAAGATTGGAATTATAAAGTATTAAACATTGGATAAAAAGAATCTCCCCCTGATTTGTAGTTGGATATGATTCTTATCTAATTTGTTGTGAGAGTTTTTATCCCCTCGCCAAGGCTCGGGGATAAAAATCACACAACTCGTTGGATAAAAATCATATCCAACTACAAACCATGGGGGATCCTATATGTAATCTATTAATTTGATTAATTTATTTATCTTTTTATTGGTGAAATAAAGAATGATTTATCAAATAAAATGGGAACACAGTGCTAGAAATCTTTCAAAAAGTAACAAGAGGAACTCCTGCGAGAGCGTGAGGAATTGAATTTTTACCATTGCCGACTGATCATTTCAAATATCACATCTTAAACTATTTCTGACAATTAATTACAGGATTATAGCAGAAAGAAATACTTTGAATAAAATCCTGCAGGTAGGTTAGGAACTATAATTTTAAAATTATCTATTTCATTGATTGACGTATTCATTCTTATAAAATGTCTCAGCAACAAATTCAGTGGAACACTTGGTTAAAAATAAAATATATTTAAAAAATCATAATTGAATATGAAAAGATTATTTTCTCAACATATTTGTTTCCTCTGGTTTCAAAGATTTCTAATCTTTAAAGTATATCTAAAAGGATATATATATTTTTCAAGATTTGCAAAAACTTTTTTCGTAACATTGAAGGCAAAAGAAACGTTGATATCGATTGAAATCGGTTCAAACAATTAATTACCTTGTTATGTTTGGCCACAAAGGCTAATTACTACATTTTTTTTAAATTCCAAAATGTTATTTGCGGTCAAACATTTCACAATTCCATGTACGCAGTGATCTGTCAAATGAATGATTTATGCTTGTAATCTTTACTCTTTTGTAACATGAGAATGTTACTAATTGTTTTATATAACATCATTGAAAATTCATCCCATAAATCAAATGATCGTGCAGTAAGAATTCATCGGAATGATAAAAAAGCAGGAATTCCCCGACTAACAATAAATTAAAAGAAACAAATGATCATTACGAGTTCAGTTTTTGGAGACTGTATAGGGAGCGATGAGAATTATCTTGGCGTTACTTCTTTTGGTGCTTTATGTAGGATTGGGTGATGCTTGTACATGTGCCGGTATACCAACGAATGGATGTAATTCACAGTATTGTGAGTAATTACAATTACTCTTAATGTTTTCTTTATTAAATTTATATATTTTTTATAATAAATATATGTACGTACATACGTATACATAAGAATTGCAAAAGTATACTGATTTGCTATCAGATTAATAGTAAAACGTTCAAAGTGATAAATGTTATTAGTGATAATCTCTCTTATCAAATAAGCAAGGATTAAAGACATGTAAGATTTATTATATATTAAGTTAAAATTTGATAAGAACACTTTTTGCCATTTTTTTTTTAAATTTTAATTGTTAATCAACCAGAATGTTCATGAAAAAATGCATAGTAGTAGTAGTTTGTTATCTCCATATGTTTCATACATTAAAACAAACCAGAACAGATTACGATGTTGTTCGGAAAGTTCTTAGATATCTACGAAATTTTTTTTTAACCTCAGATCAAATATATATGTGGTAGATTATTTTACAATAATATTTTAATAAACTTACAATATGTCATATTTATTTTAAACTTATTGACAGGTAAAACTTGTAAAATTTTGTTATTTACAAATAATATTCTAAATAAAGTCTTTATTCATATTCTTTAAATGAAATATAAAAATAAATGCTTTCATGTTTCCAATTTTGAATGAATAGTTTGCTGCTAAAAAAAATCATTTTTTGAAAAAAAGGAAGTCCGATTGAAAGCCGACATGATTTCAACCCAGTGTATATAAAACGTTATAACATTCATATTGTTAAAGTATCAACACCAAAATTTGAGGAACTGGAGTTTATGATACAATATCAATAATCTTTATTTCCATTGAAGATAGGATTTCTCTCTGATTTCTGAGTAGATTAAATATTCAATGTATATTTGCTTATATGTCTTATATATCTAGGTGAAAGAAATTTAAAAGACCGTATTTTTCTTTCCTCATCACAATTGTTCAATTTTAGATAGAAATGTAAATTGTGTTCAAAAACTAGTAGGCACTACATTTTTCGCGGAATGGTGGTGTATGAAAATATCTTTTCTGCCTTTCAAAATGATTATAGAACAAAGAATTTAGATATGATTTTTACACAATCAAAGTCTTCAAGAATTTTTCGTGTTAGCAAAATTAATAATAAGGAACTTAAGTTATAAAATATATCAAATAAATATGATTTTTCAAACAAACTACAATTATTATGTTAGCTTTTAAAAGCTTCCAATCTAAGTACATATATGAGCCAAAAATCCATAGAAAGTGTTTTTACTCTTTTAGTAGAGGGTCAAAAGTTTTTGTTTTTGTATCATTTTGTATCTCTATATGACATTTTTTACCATATGTGAAAATAAGAATAATTTAGGTATAGGTCGCATATAAAAATAACTTAAATATCCTAAAAAATTAAGAAAAATAGAGAAAATTCGGATTAGCTAAATTCCATTTTTGTTAAACAATTTGTGTCAATTTGGTAATATCATCTTATAGACCCTTTATGGTAATATCTTCTTATGCAAAAAAAAAAAACCATTTAATCTTTTGAAATAGAGGACGCTATCACACGATTCACTGCAGCAATTCTTATTCTTAATGTCTAGGGAAAAGGTAATGGCCTTGACCTGACCTTGACTCTAATAAAAATCAATCAAAACTAATCTAACTGATACCATCACTTAATAATATCTACATTCAGTGTAATTTTCCTTATGAAATCCATTAGAAATCTACGACGTTCAAATTTCTATAACACATGCGAAACGTTGTCACCGCGCGTTTGAATACACAGTAGGAACTATATGCATTTTCAATACTCTAGGAACACCAAAATGTAAAATGTTTTATTTCAATTTAATAAAAATCTATAACCCTGAAAAATTAACGTAAAAATTAACGTAATGTGCGATAAGAATTAATTTGTCACTTTTTTCCCCTCGCAATGTCTGTTTGCGTTATTTAACTTTGCAACGTCATTTGACGTCATAAACGACTCTTACATCCATTAACCACGTCAGTTTTGAAGGGCGCTAAATTCGCATTTAAGATTAACGAAATAAGCAATTATGAAGAAGGAAAATTATAGAGAATGTACATATAAGCATTGAATTCATATTTTTGGAATTCTTCGGTCCTATAACACACCTGGCCGTGCCGACAAATTATCATGCCGCGCTAACGCGCGGTATTCAATTTGGGGCACGGCCAGGTGTGTTACAGGACCGCAGACATCCCAAAATATGAATTCAATGCTTAAATATTGTCTTCGTGATTCTGTGAAAATTTTTAAATACAAGAAATACAGTTTTGTGTAAGAAGAATCCTACCTTAAAGCATACAGAGTAGCAAGTACTTTTGGGAAAACCTTCGTATAGTGATAATATTTTCAGAAATTACAGATGCTATGTTTTTGACGTTCTAATGCTGCTCTGAGGTTACCAAACATCCTAAATCTTATATTAAGAAAATTGATTTTTATTAAACTAGTTGAAAAAAAACTCGCACATCAAGAAAATCAATAATTTTTACATTTATGATGTAATAATTTTCAATTTTTTTAAGTAATATAACGAAAAATGACATTGCCCACGAACTATCCAAACATTCCTCGTGTAATCCGTTTACGGTACGCAACGTTTATTAAATAAATGAATAAATAAACACAGAAAAAAACTTGGTAACGACATGACGTTTAAAAACACTTAAACGTCTCATGAAAAATTGCGAAATTAATCCAAAGAGCCTTATTTTTCCGTTATTTCCCGATCATGACAAGTAGCACTCGGTGGATGTGACCGGTCAGCTGGGGATGCTCACCCTCCATGGCACCTAATCCCACCTCTGATGTTTTGGAGATCCATGTTTGTTCTGCTCCTATGTTTTATGGACTTTGATATTGAATACTGTTCGTTATCTCCATATCCACCTTCTAATTCCTTTATATTAAAAAAAATAAAAATGCAAAAATTTCGAGTTTTTCCTTTCCATAAGGAATATTTATGAATGTGTGTACATATAAATAAAAGAAATTCCATACTAACGTATAACAGATTTTCTAACCGATTTTTTCTTTTACAATCGCTGAAGCCATCTTAGGAGAAGTATTAGGACTACAAGTCCTTGAACCCGGAATAAATGGTGAAAATATCTACACAGTTAGAGTGTTACAAATCTATAAGGTACGTGTGAAGAATTTAACTTATTTTTCGTTTTCTTAAGATCATGCATCCTTAAAGGAATGTTTCATTAAAATTCATAAAACACGTCATATGGTTTATAAGGTGATGGGATGAGGATTACGTTTCTCTTTTTAAGTTCTTTTGACCAGGAAATAAAAAGGCCGCTTTTACATAACAGAAAAAAATCAAACTAAAGAAATGAATATTAATAAACTCTTAAATATCAGCAGACCTTATTTACATTAATTCCGAACATTTGACACAATTGCATACAATTACAGTTTCAAAAGAGTGTATCGGATCGGATGAAGATTGTAAATTATTACAAACTCGTATATGTTTTTATAAAGCATCGACAAAATTCGTTTTTCTACAATGAAAAGTAATTACTCATTTGGATTGGGTATATTTTACTGATATTATCATACAAATTTTTAGACCATTATATATGATCTGAATCGTCTTCGAAATTTTCTTGAATTCCCGATTATGACAAGGAGCACACAACCTGTCGCAGGGGATGATTACTCGTTCAGGGCACCTCACCCACTTTTGCATTTTCTTTGCACCAAAAGGACATGGGTGAACATGACGTGAGATAAGCCCATAGCGCAACAAACATGAAGGTGAAAAATTAAATCTCAATTATATCAAAATTTTCCTTCATATTTCATATAACATTAAATAATAATTTATGTAAAATCTCTACAACTTGCACAAATCTCATGAAGGTTGAAGTTATTTGCCTGTGAAATACTGTACACACACGAAAGAGGACAAAACAAGTCATTTTTTCACACTATAACACTATTTTTCACAAACATGATTTAAATGCCACAATTCATCAGGACTTGTGTAGCGTTGTGGTTAGCGTGCTAGTCTCAATAGAGAATGCAACTCAGGATTTTTATTGCCGGGGTTCGAACCTAATGGATATCACTTTTTTGTATAAAAGAAAAAGTTTTAATAAAAAAAATCCCCAAAACTTTTTGTATCTCATGATTTCATAAAAAAAAACTCTGATAAGAACTTTATTCTAGATATTAAATTCACAATTTGAATATGATTTTTATATGTCTGAAGCTAGTGGGCTTTCTGCACGTTAAGTTCACCCATCTCCTTTGTATTGTTAAATGGACCTTTCAGATGGAATAGTAATAGATTTTGTCATATCCTTGTATTTCGTTTTGAACGAACCCTTTATTTCCTCCCGATTGACCTTTCCAACTTTGATGTTTTGGAGGTCCATTACCTGATTTGTATAATATAATGAACGTTTTCAAGAGCTTTGGGTACTGTTCGTTCTCTCCATATATATTGCATCGATCTGTAATATATTTATTATTCTAGAAAGTAATGAATAGGATCTCTGGATTTCAATACTGTCAATTATTATATATATATATAAGATTTATTTTTATAAATTATGTTCTTTTAAAAAGGCACACATCCTAAGTCGCGATAATGTCGTCAAGTTTGATAAAGGCAAAATTTCTCTTTCTGATCGATGGCAAGAATTTAATATGACTAAAATGATTTGTTTACATTATGATTATGATAAAACAGGTAATGGAATACACCATCAAAATTATTTCAGACTAATCTTTGGTTGACATTTATATGTTCACTCTTCATCAAACAGGTTTGATTAGCTATGTATATACAGCGAAGTTAATTCCCACCAAATACGATAAATTGAGAAGACATTGAACACTAAATGAAAACAAGAGGCCCATGGGCCACATCGCTCACCTGAGCATTAAGGGTAGGAAAAAGTAGAAATGGCTTTTTATTGTAAAATTTAAATCCAAAAGTAGTCCCATGACCAATCATGGATTTGCTATTTTTTAGAAAATGATTTTTAAAGAATTTTCTTATATATATCTTTAAAAACTTTGGTCGGCCATTTTGGCCCCGCCCTACCCCTGGGGGTCATGATTTGAACAAATTTGAATCTACACTACTTGAGCATGCTTCCATATAAATATGATGAATTATGGCTTTGCCATTCTTGAGAAGAAGATGTTTAAAGAATTTTCCTATATATTTCTATGTTAAACTTTGGTCGGCCATTTTGGCCCCGCCCTACCCTAGGGGTCATGATTTGAACAAACTTGAATCTACACTACCTGAGCATGCTTCTATATAAATATCATGAATTATGGCTTTGTCATTCTTGAGAAGATTTTTAAAGAATTTTCCTATATATTTCTATGTAAAACTTTGGTCGGCCATTTTGGCCCCGCCCAACCCCCGGGGGTCATGATTTGAACAAACTTAAATCTACACTACCTGAACATGCTTCCATATAAATATGATGAATTATGGCTTTGTCATTCTTGAGAAGAAGATTTTTAAAGAATTTTCCTATATATTTCTATGTAAAACTTTGGTCGGCCATTTTGGCCCCGCCCTACCCCCGGGGGTCATGATTTGAACAAACTTGAATCTACACTACCTGAACATGCTTCCCTATAAATATGATGAATTATGGCTTTGTCATTCTTGAGAAGAAGATTTTTAAAGAATTTTCCTATATATTTCTATGTAAAACTTTGGTCGGCCATTTTGGCCCCGCCCTACCCCCGGGGGTCATGATTTGAACAAACTTGAATCTACACTACCTGAGCATGCTTCCATATAAATATGATGAATTATGGCTTTGTCATTCTTGAGAAGAAGATTTTTAAAGAATTTTCCTATATATTTCTATGTAAAACTTTGGTCGGCCATTTTGGCCCCGCCCTACCCCCGGGGGTCATGATTTGAACAAACTTGAATCTACACTACCTGAGCATGCTTCCATATAAATATGATGAATTATGGCTTTGTCATTCTTGAGAAGAAGATTTTTAAAGAATTTTCCTATATATTTCTATGTAAAACTTTGGTCGGCCATTTTGGCCCCGCCCTACCCCCGGGGAGTCATGATTTGAACAAACTTGAATGTAAACTACCTGAACATGCTTCCATATAAATATGATGAATTATGGCTTTGTCATTCTTGAGAAGAAGATTTTTAAAGAATTTTCCTATATATTTCTATGTAAAACTTTGGTCGGCCATTTTGGCCCAGCCCTACCCCGGGGAGTCATGATTTGAATAAACTTGAATGTAAACTACCTGAACATGCTTCCATATAAATATGATGAATTATGGCTTTGTCATTCTTGAGAAGAAGATTTTTAAAGAATTTTCCTATATATTTCTATGTAAAACTTTGGTCGGCCATTTTGGCCCCGCCCTACCCCCGGGGGTCATGATTTGAACAAACTTGAATCTACACTACCTGAACATGCTTCCATATAAATATGATGAATTATGGCTTTGTCATTCTTGAGAAGAAGATTTTTAAAGAATTTTCCTATATATTTCTATGTAAAACTTTGGTCGGCCATTTTGGCCCCGCCCTACCCCCGGGGGTCATGATTTGAACAAACTTGAATCTACACTACCTGAGGATGTTTCCCCATAAGTTTTATCTTTCCTGGCACAGTGGTTCTTGAGAAGAAGATTTTTAAAGTATGCCACTAAATTTTCATTAATTCCCAATTATCTCCCCTTGAATGAGGGCGTGGCCCTTCATTTGAACAAACTTTAATCCTTCACCCAAGGATACTTTGTGGCAAGTTTGGTTAAAGCGGTTCTTGAGAAGAAGTCATTGACAAAATGTGACAGAAAACTAAATGAAAAAAAGCACAACTGTACATTAAAAGTGTGACAAACCAATTTGTGAACAGTCTCATTAAGATTCAATACACACTAATGTTAGAATCAGATGTCCTTGAGGACAACAACAAAAATTTTATATTTCATTTAATGATTTATACATGTTTTATTAGTCTGTTTATTTTATATTAGGCTGAGAGACCCCTCCCTTACATTTGGCCCGGCATTGTAAGGATCCGCGCGTATACCGGAGGATCACTCTGTGGGGTAGTCTTCACACCGGGGCGGATCTATGTTATCTCAGGTAATATGACGCCTCAATTATCATTTCAGATTTCATTCAGATGACATAAGGATGATAATACACTAAAGGCTACAAATGAAAAGAATAAAACAAATCTGAATACATCACTGACATTGACACTGATTTTTACAAGTTTAAAGTTGAATTTACACAAAGAAATATTTCATTCCTGAATTCATATAAATAAAATGTACATTAAATTGATTTAGCATTATTAGCATACTCTATTGTGGCTCTAAAGTCTTAAAATATGATAAAAACGGTGGCGCGACAGAGGCCTCAGTCTTGAAAACACGAGAAACACTGAACAATTAGTATTCGGATATAAACGGTAGACTAAAACATTTCACATGGACAAAAACGGAATAACACAAAACAGTTTACGAACATATCTACATATAAGCCGGCACAGGTAAATTATATCCCTGTATTATTTCTGTGAAATATTTTATGAATTTCTATCAATCCTTTCACTTCTATCAGAATGATATATGGTTAGTGAATATGTATTGACGAATTGGCTGTTCAAATGCACGAGCTTGCCTTATACAGCCAACGAATGCCAATATTCAGTTATCTAAGTTCAATAATTCTTTTATTTCATATTATTTATTAAATAATTAAAAAAAATTCTATTAATTTACAACAAACTTTTAAATTAAATAACACAAATTAATAAGAACTTTTCATCATCCTTTTATAAATTAACGTCTGTCCTGTTAGCTTTAAATATCGCACCATTTCAACTACCCTTCCTAGCCTTATGGTTTGCTAACTGTGGTTTTTGGGTAGTAATATGAACTACTCAGTATATTAATCATTTATGATCTCAATCTCATTTAAAATTATAAGAAGGCATTAACTGGCTGCCACTACCTCTCATAAATTTGCCTTGAGAAATTGACTAGATTTTTTTTGGTTTACAACGAGGCGTTCAATATTTCACGCTCGTATTCGGGCATACTCAACAAAAGTCGCTACAGTCTATATTCAAAGTTCGATGTATTTTCTAAATATTATTTAGTCTTCATTTCCAACATGAACTTTTTTGTAATTTCACAGATCTTTCAAAAGATATTGATTTTTCTAAATTATCCTAACAGGTATTACACTCATGGCACTTTTTGCATCATTTTCAATCACATTATTTTACGAATTTAGATATCAAGAAAGTTTTAAGACGCCATTTTCAAACATATACTGTGACATAGTATTTGGTGCATAGTGATCGTTTCCAACTTACATACTACATATTGTACTTTATTCTCTTCTTTTTGGTAGGAACTTATCGAAACTCTACATTGGGAGCCAACTCCTGCGCCTACGTCAGAGAATGGAATCAAATTCCTTTTTCAGAAAGATGGAACCTCTTTTGTAGACGTTTTTGAGTAAAACCTCCAATTGACAATGAAATGAAAAAGAGCAATACCATATGTTTAATAAAAAAAAACTTCTATAATTTTTCTTAATTTGGAATAAAACTAAACGTACGAGCGTTTTCGTCATTTTCCCCTTCAAAATAAAAAAAAAAGACAAAAAATAATCTATGTGCAAGGGTTGATTCAAAAGTGCATGGTATTTCTTCGTATCATTTATATTTCGAAGTGAAATTGGTTGAAAATTACAAATAAGAATATAGACACTTGTTGAATATTTTAAATAAAAACATTTGAAATATTAATGATAGTAACTCTATGGCGGCAATCAGAAGTTGGAAGGTTATTCGCTATTCGCTATTCACCATTCGAATGGCGAACCGCAGGCTGTCTCCCGGTTCGCTATTCAAATTACCGTAAATGTCCTAATAATTTTTTTTCTTCAAAAAACCTTTATAACGCATTATAATCCGTGTTTATGAAGAAAAGCAATATTGATGAATATTTAGCTAGCCCGGTCAAAATTGGGAAAAAAACCCGTTAAATACTATTATAAGTATTTGTACATAAGAGTAAATTACCCGGGGGCAGGCTAAGATCCTGGATCCCATATTTAGACTCTTATATTTTTACAAGGGAGGAGTATGGGAGAGACCTTTCAACTCTCAAAAGAAATTTATGTTACAAGACCGGACACCTATTTAGCTAGCCCGGTCAAAATTGGAAAAAACGTAAAATACTATAATTATAAGATTACATTGCCCGGGGGGCTGGCTAACATCCTGAATCCCATATTAAGATCTTTATATTTTTACAGGGGAGGGGTATGGGAGGGACCCTTCCACTATCAAAAGGAATTTATGTTACAAGACCAGGAACCTATTTAGCAAGCCCGGTCAAAATTGGGGGAAAAAAATGTATAAAAATACTATATAAGTAGAGTACATTGCCCCCCGGGGGGGGGGTGGATAACATCCTGGATCCCATATTTAGATCTTCATATTTTTACAGGGGACGGGTACGGAAGGGACCCTTAGACTATCAAAAGGAATTTATGTTACAAGACCGGGAACCCATTTAGCTAGCCCGGATGAAATTGGGAAAAAAATCCCTAATAATTCTATTATAAAATTATGTATTTCTGAAGAAGAGTACATTGCCCGGGGGCCTGGCTAACATCCTGGATCCCATATTTAGATCTTCATATTTTTACAGGGGAGGGGTATGGGAGGGACCCTTCCACTGTCAAAAGGAATTTATGTTACAAGACCGGGAACTATTTAGCTAGCATGGTCAAAAATTGGAAGAAAAAAACCGTATAATGCTATGATAAGTAGAATACATTGCCCGGGGGGGGGGGGGGGGCTGGATAACATCCTGGATCCCATATTTATATCTTCATATTTTTACAGGGGAGGGGTATGGGAGGGACCCTTAAACTATCAAAAGGAATTTATGTTACAAGACCGGGAACCCATTTAGCTAGCCCGGATAAAATTGAAAAAAAAATCCCTTATAATTATATTATATGTATTTCTGCATAAGAGTAAATTGCCCGGGGGCCTGGCCAACATCCTGGATCCCATATTCTGATCTTCATATTTTTACAGGGGAGGGGTATGGGAGGGACACTTCCACTGTCAAAAGGAATTTATGTTACAAGACCAGGAACCTATTTACCTAGCCTGGTCAAAATTGGAAAAAAAAGTATAATACTATGCTAAGTAGAGGACATTGCCCGGGGGGGGGGGCTGAATAACATCCTGGATCCCATATTTAGACCTTCATATTTCTACAGGGGAGGGGTATGGGAGGGACCCTTAGACTTTCAAAAAGAATTTATGTTACAAGACCAGGAACCTATTTAACTAGCCGGGTCAAAATTTGAAAAAAAAAACGTATAATACTATAATAAGTAGAAGACAGTGCCCCGGGGGCTGGATAACATCTTGGATCCCATATTTAGATCTTCATATTTTTACAAGGGGAGGGGGTATTGGAGGGACCCTTCCACTGTCAAAAGGAATTTATGTTACAAGACCGGGAACCTATTTAGCTAGCCCGGATAAAATTGGAAAAAAATGCCTTATAATTCTATAATATGTATTTCTGAATAAGAGTACATTGCCCGGGGGCTGGATAACATCCTGGATCCCATATTTAGATCTTCATATTTTTACAGGGGAGGGGTATGGGAGGGACCCTTAGACTATTAAAAGGAGTTTATGTTACAAGACCGGAAACCCATTAAGCTAGCCCGGATAAAATTGGAAAAATATCCCTTATAATTCTATTATATGTATTTCTGAATAAGAGTACATTGCCTGGGGGGCTGGATAACATCCTGGATCCCATATTGAGACCTTCATATTTTTACAGGGGAGGGGTATTGGAGGGACAAGACCGGGAACCTATTAAGCTAGCCTGGATAACATTGGAAAAAAAATCTCTTATAATTCTATTATATGTATTTCTGAATAAGAGTACATTACCTGGGGGCTGGATAACATCCTGGATCCCATATTTAGACCTTCATATTTCTACAGGGGAGGGGTATGGGAGGGACCCTTAGACTTTCAAAAAGAATTTATGTTACAAGACCAGGAACCTATTTAACTAGCCCGGTCAAAATTTGAAGAAAAAAAAAGTATAATACTATAATAAGTAGAAGACAGTGCCCCGGAGGCTGGATAACATCTTGGATCCCATATTTAGATCTTCATATTTTTACAAGGGGAGGTGTATTGGAGGGACCCTTCCATTGTCAAAAGGAATTTATGTTACAAGACCGGGAACCTATTTAGCTAGCCCGGATAAAATTGGAAAAAAAACCTTATAATTCTATAATATGTATTTCTGAATAAGAGGACATTGCCCGGGGGGCTGGATAACATCCTGGATCCCATATTTAGATCTTCATATTTTTACAGGGGAAGGGTATGGGAAGGACCCTTAGACTGTCAAAAGGAATTTATGTTACAAGACCGGACACCCATTAAACTAGCCCGGATAAAATTGGAAAAATATCCCTTATAATTCTATTATATGTAGTTCTGAATAAGAGTACATCTCCTGGGGGGCTGGATAACATCCTGGATCCCATATTTAGACCTTCATATTTTTACAGAGGAGGAGTATTGGAGGGACAAGACCGGGAACCTATTTAGCTAGCCCGGATAAAATTGGAAAAAAAATCCCTTATAATTCTATTATATGTATTTCTGAATAAGAGTACATTACCTTGGGGCTGGATAACATCCTGGATCCCATATTTAGACCTTCATATTTTTACAGGGGAAGGGTATTGGAGGGACACTTAGAATATCAAAAGGAATTTATGTTACAAGACCGGGAACCCATTTAGCTAGCCCGGATAAAATTGGAAAAAAAATCCCTTATAATTCAATAATATGTATTTCTGAATAAGCGTACATTGCCCGGGGGGCTGGATAACATCCTGGATCCCATATTTAGACCTTCATATTTTTACAGGGGAAGGGTATTGGAGGGACCCTTCCACTGTCAAAAGGAATTTATGTTACAAGACCGGGAACCTATTTAGCTAGCCCGGATAAAATTGGAAAAAAATCCCTTTTAATTCTATAATATGTGTTTCTGAATAAGAGTACATTGCCCGGGGGGCTGGATAACATCCTGGATCCCATATTTAGACCTTCATATTTTTACAGGGGAGGGGTATGGGAGGGACCCTTAGACTATCAAAAGGAATTTATGTTACAAGACCGGGAATCTATTAAGCTAGCCCGATCAAAATTGGAGAAATACCCGTATAATGCTATAATAATTAGAAGACATTGCCCGGGGGGCTGGATAACATCCTGGATCTCATATTTAGACCTTCATAATTTTACAGGGGAGGGGTATGGGAGGGACCCTTAGACTATCAAAAGGAATTTATGTTACAAGACCGGGAACTCATTTAGCTAGCATGGATAAAATTGGGAAAAAAATCCCATATAGTTCTATTATATGTATTTCTGAATAAAAGGACATTGCCCGGGGGGCTGGATAACATCCTGGATCCCATATTTAGACCTTCATATTTTTACAGGGGAGGGGTATGGGAGGGACCCATAGACTATCAAAAGGAATTTATGTTACAAGACCGGGAACTCATTTAGCTAGCATGGATCAAAATTGGAAAAAAATCCCGTATAATTCTATATATGTATTTCTGAATAAAAGGACATTGCCCGGGGGGCTGGATAACATCCTGGATCCCATATTTAGACCTTCATATTTTTACAGGGGAGGGGTATGGGAGGGACCCTTAGACTATCAAAAGGAATTTATGTTACAAGACCGGGAACTATTTAGCTAGCATGGTAAAATTGGAAAAAAAAACCGTATAATTCTATTATATGTATTTCTGAATAAAAGGACATTGCCCGGGGGGGGGGGGGGCTGGATAACATCCTGGATCCCATATTTATATCTTCATATTTTTACAGGGGAGGGGTATGGGAGGGACCCTTTCACTGTCAAAAGGAATTTGTGTTACAAGACCGGGAACCTATTTAGCTAGCCCGGATAAAATTGGAAAAAAATCCCTTATAATTATATTATATGTATTTCTGCATAAGAGTAAATTGCCCGGGGGCCTGGATAACATCCTGGATCCCATATTTTAGATCTTCATATTTTTAAAGGGGAGGGGTATGGGAGGGACCCTTCCACTGTTAAAAGGAATTTATGTTACAAGACCAGGAACCTATTTACCTAGCCTGGTCAAAATTGGAAAAAAAGTATAATACTATGCTAAGTAGAGGACATTGCCCGGGGGGGGGGGGGATAACATCCTGGATCCCATATTTAAATATTTCTAAGGGGAGGGGTATCCCTTACTTTCAAAAAGAATTTATTACAAGACCAGGAACCTATTTACTTCAAAATTTGAAAAAAAAAATATTCTGAATAAGTAGAAGACAGTGCCCCGGGGGCTGGATAACATCTTGGATCCCATATTTAGACCTTCATATTTTTACAGGGGAGGGGTATTGGAGGGACCCTTTCACTGTTAAAAGGAATTTATGTTACAAGACCGGGAACCTATTTAGCTAGCCCGGATGAAAATGGAAAAAAAGCCTTATAATTCTATTATATGTATTTCTGAATAAGAGTACATTGCCCGGGGGCTGGATAACAGAATATTTAATCTTCATATTTTTACAGGGGAGGGGTTTGATTAGGTTAAAAGGGTTTTGTTACAAGACCGGAAACCCATTCTGTATAAAATTGGAAAAATATCCCTTATAATTCTATTACAATTATGTATTTCTGAATAAGAGTACATTGCCTGGGGGGCTGGATAACATCCTGGATCCCATATTGAGACGTTAATTTTTAAAATATGACGATGGGAACCTATTTAGCCTGGATAACATTGGAAAAAATCTGGATAAATTATATGTATTTCTGAGAGTACATTACCTGGGGGCTGGATACATTGAAATTAAATTATAACAGGGGAATGAAGACCCTTATTTCAAAAAGAATTTATGTTACAAGACCGATATAATAAAACTTGAAAAAAAAAAGTTAATACTATAATAATTTAAGACAGTGCCCCGGGGGCTGGATAACATCTTGGATCCGCTATTGTGGCATGTGTTCATATTTTTACAAGGGGAGGTGTACCGGAAACTTCCATAAGGAATTTATGTTACGCGGGAACCTATCGACCCGGATAAAATTGGAAAAAAAGCCTTATAATTAGTACCTATGTATTTTGTAAGAGTTCTGGAACACATATAGATCTTCATATTTTTACAGGGGAATAAAATCAAGACTGTCAAAAGGAACATTATGTTTTCGGACACCCATTTTTCTAGCCCGGATTAAAATTGTCAAAAAATAAATTTATTATTGTTGTTTAAAAAAAAGTACATGTCCTGGGGAGCATTTGGATCCCATATTTAGACCTTAATTTTTACAGGTGACATCAGCTGATGGACAAGACCGGGAACCCTGTAGCCCGGATAAAATT
This sequence comes from Saccostrea cuccullata, assembly GCF_032062105.1. Lineage (NCBI taxonomy): Eukaryota > Metazoa > Mollusca > Bivalvia > Ostreida > Ostreidae > Saccostrea > Saccostrea cuccullata. Next base: position 39,805 of record NW_026936592.1, read on the forward strand.
GGAAAAAAAATCTTATAATTCATGAATAAAGTACATTACCTTGGGGCTGGATAACATTATCATATTTAGACCTTCATATTTTTACAGGGGAAGGGTATTGGAGGACACTTAAATATCAAAAGGAATTTATGTTGAACCCATTTGCTAGCCCGAAAAATTGGCTTATTATTCAATAATATGTATTTCTGAATAAGCGTACATTGCCGGGGGGGCTGGATAACATCCTGTATCCCATATTTAGACCTTCATATTTTTACAGGGGAAGAGTATTGGAGGGACCCTTCCACTGTCAAAAGGAATTTATGTTACAAGACCGGGAACCTATTTAGCTAGCCCGGATAAAATTGGAAAAAAATCCCTTTTAATTCTATAATATGTGTTTCTGAATAAGAGTACATTGCCAGGGGGGCTTGATAAAAATTCAGACCTGCATATTTTTGTGATTATGGGAGGGACCCTTGACTATCAAAAGGAATTTATGTTACAAGACCGGGAATCTATTAAGCTACTGATCAAAATTGGAGAAATACCCGTATAATGCTATAATAATTAGACGACATTGCCCGGGGGGCTGGATAACATCCTGGATCCCATATTTAGACCTTCATAATTTTACAGGGGAGGGGTATTGGAGGGACCCTTTCACTGTTAAAAGGAATTTGTGTTACAAGACCGGGAACCCATTTAGCTAGCCCGGAGAAAATTGGAAAAAAACATAATTCCATTATATGTATTTCTGAATAAAAGTACATTGCCCGGGCGGCTGGATATAAAAATCCTGGATCCAATATTTAGACCTTCATATTTTTACAGGGGAGGGGCATGGGAGGAACCCTTCCACTCTTAAAAGGAATTTATGTTACAAGACCGGGAACTCATTTAGCTTGCCCGGAGAAAATTGGAAAAAAAATTATATAGTTCTATAATGTATTTCTGAATAAAAGGACATTGCTTAACATCCTGGATCCCATATTTAGACCTTCATATTTTTACAGGGGAGGGGTATGGGAGGGACCCTTAGACTATCAAAAGGAATTTATGTTACAAGAACGGGAACCTATTTAGCTAGCCCGATCAAAATTGGAAAAAACCCGTATATTGCTACAATAAGTAGAGGACATTGCCCCTGGAAACATGGACTAAAATTATATTTCTACAGGGGAGGGGTAATTGGACCCTTAGACTATCAAACGGAATTTATGTTACAAGACCGGGAACTCATTTAGCTAGCCCGGATAAAATTGGGAAAAAAATCCCTTATAATTCTATTATTCGATTTCTGAATAAGAGACATTGCCCGGGGGCTGGATAACATCCTGGATCCCATATTTAGACTTTCATATTTTTATAGGGGAGGGGTATTGGAGGGACCCTTAGACTATCAAAAGGAATTTATGTTACAAGACCGGGAACTCATTTAGCTAGCCCGGATAAAATTGGGAAAAAAATCCCTTATAATTCTATTACAAGAATAGAATATTTAATTTCAATTGTAACACGTCATTTGATTGGTTAAACGGTTTTATCCATTCTGTATAACAGAACTTGCCTACGTCACAATGAGTTACGTCAAAAACATATTACTCCGCTTGACGTTAACTTTTAAAATATGCGATGTTTGAAGCCTTTTTCCGAAGGAAAAAATGGAAAAATTGTCTCATTGTCTACATTGAAATTAAATTATAAGGAATGAAGCTTATTTCAACTTATGTTATACGATATAATATAACTTGGGACAGTTTACGCTTTTTAAGCGGTTAGCTTCGCTAACCGCTTTGTGGCATGTGTCCGATTTTTATCGACACCGGAAACTTCCATAAGGCGCTACCTATCGACAACGGAAACTTAAAGCCTCTATACCTAGTACCTATGATTTGTTTCTAACACATATAACATATGTTAAATAAAATCAAGACTATCAAAACAACATAATGTTTCGGTTTTTTAATTTTTTTCTGATTTTGTTTGTCAATGAAATAAATTTATAATTGTTGTGTTAAAAAAAGTTTATGTATAGGAGCATTTGGTGTCGAGATTAAATTTCCGTGACATCAGCTGATGGCGATCGGGCCCTGTGACGAAATTCGAAGTCAGCATGAAGTTTAGCTGATAACATTATCAATGCGTTAGATTTAAACTTTAGGAAGAAATGTATAGCGAGAAATATCATATTTGAACCCAATGCTACACGAAAAACAGTAGGCATTTCGGATGATTTATGTATTAAATTGAAGCCTGAATCGAACAGGTGGTCAAAATGGCGTTGGACACCTTGTGTATTTATATATAGAGGGGGTAGAATGTTTCGATATTTGGCTAATTTAGAGACTTACTGATAAAAATTCAGGTGCTGTGATTACTTATAAGGCACCCCTCATGAACAATAAATATTTGACCGAATTATGCTACTGGGCACAGGGAGGACGGGTTAATTACTGGCTAAAGGGGTTGAAGGTTATTACTGACTGCAAAACATCGGAGAATCTCTCGATCGAGTTTCATTTTCCAAAATATTAAGGCATCCCTTTAATTAACTTAAGTAATACTAGTACATGAAGAAAGCCTTTACATGTATAAAAAAAATACTGAATGCATCTGTAAGTTGTACAGTTATGGATTACTTCCATAATGAAACGTTTGTTTTCTTCTCCTTTTTTTCTCATTTGAAATTATTTAAAAGATGATAAAAGCTTTGTTTCCAGGGATAAATTCTGTACTCAGTCTAATTATTACAAACGATTTTAAACGATCACATTTTTATTTAAGAAAAAATAATAATGGGAGCCTGAAAATACTAAAATTAATTTTTAAAAATTGGAGAAAAAAATTTAATCGGCATTCGATCCTTTTCTAAAAATCAGCCGATATAAAATATGCACAGAGAGGCATGAAAAATCTTGACGATAAGCACAAATTGAAAATTATATCTAATGAATGATTATTTTTGAAAGTTTGCTAAATTCCTGTGCAAGGTATAAGTTGTAAAAATACTTTTTAAATTTGAATTTGTCCAATTCGTTAATTATCATTTTGAGCCTTTGAGAAGAAATAAAAATTAAAAATACAGATGCTTACAGACATATTGATAGAAATTCGCATACTTGTTTTTAGTAAAAAAAAAACAAACAAACAATGTATTGCTTATGCGACATATTGAAGAAAGTGACAATGATACCTAGGTAATTCTTGCAATGGACAATTAAATTGTTTGTTATACACTGACTTTTAGTGAACCTTTGAATTTTTAAAATACTAGTATTGATGGATTAAACAACAACTTTCCTTTTCACAGGTTTTTTTTTTTTTTTTACAATATTTCATGAAAAATACTTGCCAAATACTCAGTATATGTTCGTTTATACATATCATGCAAGACTCTTTTTTAAATAATTGTCATATACCATTTACTTATTCGAACATTTAATTGTATGAAAAGTCAATAATGTACATTTCTTAAAACTTTATTATCTTGTTTACTTGTCTTTCTTCCTGTGAGAGAAATAGTTCATAATATTAATAAACAGATGTACTCAGTATCTGTATCAAAATACGGAATGAACAGTGATCGGTCTCAAAAGAAAAACGGATCCTTGAAAGTTCCGGTGCCTAGGAGAAGTAAGCATCCCCAATGACAGGTCACACCTGCTGACCCGCAGTGAGCCTACGAAACTGAAGCTCTCTGAAATTAATTAATTCTCTGCTCGTCCATCCGTTTTTCTCAGACTAGCCAGCTAAAGATCTATGTATAGTACTCCAAATCAATTAATCTAAAGAATTTGAATTATCATTTTATTTTCTTTTTGAGTTGTTTGCTATAGTAGCCTTTACAGTTACCTAATTTCAGAATCAATAGAGCATGAAAGCCAATTAAATTTGCAACATCAACATAATTTTTTTTTTAGTTCTGAGCACTTTTGAACGCCACCAATGGAGACAATTAGGGAGAAATTTTTGAAATTGAACTTCCTGTCTTTCAAACTGAAAATCTCAGGTTGATATTTTGAAACAAACATTTGTGACATCAGTCTGGGATGTTATTGGTTATACCATTTAGTTAAGTACTACAAAATTCAGTGTGTCTGCTTCTTCGCTGATGACACTGGAAAAAGATATGCATGCCTACTTTAATACCATGATTCAATGCATTTTTTGTTATTGTACACTGTACATATTCGATGAAAGCATGTAACCGCTTTTCAGTACTTTCAGTACTTTGATTTATAAACCGCTTCGCGGTTTATAAAGCATAAACTGCCCAAAGTTATGTTATATCGTATAGCATAAGTTGAAATAAGCTTCATTTCTTAAATACATCTAGTTTATTTTCATAACTTGGTCAAAACAGAAGAATACAAGTACTTGATTTAAATATTTTTATTTCATTGAAGCACTTCTCACATGATGCAGAGACGTTAAGGCACCCTAGAATTAGAAAAATAACAACGTTGAATACTGCATTATCCTCCAACTGTTAAAGAAAAAAGTTTCCTTCTTTTCACGCATAAGATTCTGCACATAATTTGCTTCAAATGAATGCAAAATAGGTCTGCTAATAACGGAGCACAATTGCTACCCATGGATATTATAACAGATTGTTGGAATACATGGTCTCCAAAAACAACATAGATACTGTCAATCAGAAACTCAAACATCTTTTTGTATCAACTTTAGAGTACATGTACTTTTGTGTGCAATCAGAATTTTGCCATGACCAGGTTAATAAATTAACGAGTTCCTTTTCTATTGAAAAAACAACGGTATTTAATGGTATCAAAGAGCTTGTACTTCAATTTAGCGCTGGTAAGGCGTATGTATAAAGTTTAAAAGTGGTAAGTTTTTAATTTCAAATTGTCCAAAAGTTCTTTGGAATTATTGTGTATCCAGATCTGATTCACATCACTTCTTAAATAAATTGTTGCACATCACTCTTGAAGAATTTCCTTCACTACTATAAATATCTTAGTGAGGAGTAAAGAAAAAGGCTTGGTTGAACATTTTTTATTTTTGAGCCGAGGCCAAAATATACTGATTATGTATTCTATATTTGTTACACTTTCCTATATAACAGATGTACTTTCAGGGTGTGTGTGTCAAGCATATATTGTTTTGTAGTTGAATGTATTATTACAAAACGATACCGAGCATTTCTGGAGTGAATTACGTAGTGTAAAATTTAATAATGAATGATTGCGTCATTCTTTGACGTAAAGCTATATAGTTTAAAGTAAGGGAAATGAAACATCAGCCGATACCCGTTGAATTCATTATAATTTCACCGTAATAAGTTCTTTGTAAATGTCTGTACTATGTCACTTAGCTCCAAGAGACATATACTTCCTCAGCGGGTACAGAGCTTATTATTAAATCTATTATCTACGACTCCAGATTACTCTAGAAAGATCTGTAAAATTCTGTCATGTCCGTCAAGAGACAATCGGAATTTTAGAAAAATTTTAAAATTTCATCAGATTTTTTTTAACTTTTTCTATGTACATGTACAAAAAAAATGTTATTATTGTACAGCAAATATCAATAAAAATTTCCACTGGAAATAAAAAAAAATCCATAATTACTTCAAATGCCAAGGAAGACCCTTCCCTGAGAAATAACAGTTATCAAACAATTCATTTTCAACTCTTAAATGCAATTATGAAGAAATATCGTACACTTCTCGGCACTCAGGATCACTTAACAGTGATGTACGAGGGTTGTCCAAAAAATTCGTGACAATGACGTTTTTATGAAAAACCAGGTCAGAATGATCTAATTTTCATTGATGAAACGTAATATTTTTGTAAAAATGGGGTCTTTAAAGATCGCACATTGTGCACACAGACGAGTCTGACGTTAAGCTAATTTCATTATAACGTCAAACATTTGGATTTTGACTTAACACATGTTCATGGACACACACTACATTTCTTTTTTAAGGCGCAGCGCACTTACAAGTGCTAGCAATAATCCTTAAAAATAGATAATAATTTATTTAATTTTTAAAATTCAACACAATGCACAAAAATTCACGAGCTTCATCTATATAAACAGTTCGTATAACCCAGTTCGACGCTGCGCTAGATTTATTATAACGTCATGAATAGAAATTTTCATTTTCAGTAAATTACACGTTTTGAATTCTTGTAGTGTCTTCGAATTTGTACACACCGTTGAAAAATCATATATACCAATCTTAAATCGATACATTAAATATATGTCAATAATTCTGAGTTGTTTTGACAAATATTTTGTCACTAACGTCGTTTCAACCGTATCAAAACTTTTTTTTGATCGGACGCTACCCCGTTCGGACGGCCGACGTCCCTTTTTCTGTCGAGTTTTGACAAATATTTGTAAGGGTTTTTGTTTAGTTTTTGCACTGTCTATATAGTTAACGATACTTTAGATATCATAAAATGATTATAGGCTCTTTATTTGTGTTACATAATTTTTTAAATTAATTTTTGACTTGTTTTATACAGAAAATAATCATTTTAATCCGAACACTTTATATCAGAGTTTATGTCATTTTAACCTTTGTCCGTACGCATTATCTGTGATCTTTAAATACACAATTTTAACAAACATATTACGTTCCATTAAAAAAAATTAAATCATTCCGACTTGTTTCTTCAAAAGAAATATTTTGATATATTGACGACGGATTTTTTCCGTTATTTCCTGATCATGACAAGGAGCACACGGCGGGTGTGACCGGTCGGCAGGGGATGCTCACTCCTCCATGGCACCTGATCCCACCTCTGATGTTTCGGGGGTCCGTGTTTGCTCTGCTCTTATTTTGTATTGTTTTATGGACTTAGAGATTGAATACTGTTCGTTACCTATATATCCTTCATACAACAGAATTATTTAGAACAATTTATTTTCACAAAAAACGTCACTGTCTACGAATTTTTGGACAATCCTCGTATTTCTATGAGACACTCCTGTGTAAATTTATATAAAAAAACACTTCTTCCACTACAAAGTGTCGAGCTCTTGGCGAGGGGATGATTTTTACCTAGTTATACCCGGCGTCCCCTGGCTTTGAGCTACCCCGTCCTCTCACACAATGAGCTTGTGGCACACTACTGTAAGGGATAAATGAGAAGAGGATGAGCTTATAACGCTGGTGGTTTGTTCATACTCGTTATAAAATGAGTATGGTATTTGTTTTGTGTTATCATCTTCAAAAATATATGACCTTGTGTCAATCGACGTAAATGTTGAATCGTTCAGGAGGATTTGGAAGTTTATAAAAGAAAAAGATCCTTCAAGCACGTCATAAAAAGACCATGAAATGTTCTAAGCTTTGTAATACTCGTACATGTATTATTGATATTTTTTTTCTTTTACTTATGTCACAACTCACTTTTTGATTGCTGATGAGTGATATAAAACTTGAAAGGTTGTATGTTCGAGGATAATTATATAAGCATCTGTTTTGAACAATTGTTTTATTGTGATTTAACAAAATATGAACACATTTGAAAATGATTATCCTTAAAGAAATATCCTAGTATACATTTAACAACTGTAAAATTTTTCTCAGATCTGAAAAATAAAATGACTTCCAACAATCAACGATCGTAAGAAATCAAATATAATAATAAACTTTGCTTTTATAAAGGTACTCCAATAATTTTTGTCCTTAGCATGTTTTTTTTTTTTTTACATTTTTGGCACATTGACCAATCTCTAAATTCACACTGATATTACAAAATGTTTGGCAGAATGACTGTTTTGTATACATTTTAACCTACGTCTCATTTCTATTATTGTTTTTGTTCTCTCTGGCTTCTTAAGTTTTCATGTGTATGGGTGTGTTTTTTTTTTTTTTTTTTTTTTGCATCTGTTTATAATTTGTATCCATTAAGAATGAAGATGATTTTTATTATAACTTTGGTATATATTTAGCGTCTCAAAGGGTTGATTGAAAAAAAAAAACCGTTTAATTAAATTTCCGTTTCTGATCTAATTATTGATGTGAAAAGGAAATCCTGGTGGCGTCATTCCGTATTTTCTCGTACTTAATTACGAACAAAATTATTGATCAGAAAATTAAAAAAAAAAGAGAGCTTTGAAGTTCGGATTTTTACAAATTAAGAATGAGGGTATATATCTAAACAAATGTCGATTAGCATTTTTGATAGTTTCAAACATAACTATATTTTATATTCTAAGCTTAAAGACGTATGAGTATCATAACATTTGATATAAAATGCAATATATGGAGATAACGAACATTTACAGGTATATACCGAAAACATTTTTAAATGCAGATTCATGTGATATCAAAATTAAATTTTGATAGAACTGAAGTTATTCAGTGTAGAATTTTTACCCTCCAATTCTCCTTTTTTCATGTATTTCTATTCTAAAATACAGAGTAGAGTTTTTCAGTTTAAGATGAAACATAACCTTCTGTTATCGATCTGGTGGAGATATATAACAATTGGTACAAAAGCTGTTGATGTAGTTATTACTAGCTACAATAAGTAAATGATGGCAAACAATACGACATATCTCTGTGGTGAATGCTTTGTGCAGAAACCCACAAACAACCCTGGAGATGGATACATCTGGGTGGGATTTGTTGTGGTTTTGGCGATATTCCTTAGTAACTTGATACCTCTAGTGGTCATGGCAAGAAACATTCAACTAAGAAAACATCGCTTCTTCAGATTTTTGATTTGCCTTAGCATAAACGCTATACTGACTAGTCCTTACCTTTTCACGGCTACAATTTTCAGGAAAATTACACCCATGGACGATTTTTCAAAACTTCGGATTTATTTTGATTGTATGCTGTTGCAGTCTTATTTGCATCATGGAATCATTGCTGTTGAACGACTTTTTGCGTCGGGATCAAATTTTGACCTTTACAGGAAGTATTTTACTACTTGGAGACAGATCTTGTATCTTGCTCTAAGTTACATAATAGTTGGTGTCTTTGTGTGCATATTTGTAGGAATAAACTACGATTTTGATCCAAAAAATCCACTCAATGTGTATGGACGAAAGCATGACTACATACTATTTATATATGGTTGTATCGTGCTTGTTATATTGACTCTTGTCACAGTTTTATCTTCAGTGTGCACATACCGGGTGATCAAATCACGTATGCTTTGGAAAAGAGTTGTACACCCCGTGAACCAGGAGCATGCGCAAGTACCATCAAAAATACAAACCTTAAATCGTTCTTTAATTACATCAACTACAGAGATGCCGAGGTCCTCTACATGGGTAATCCCAGTTCAGGAAAACTACAAGAAAGTTAGGACAGAGACATCTGGACACTTGATTGAAAATGAAACGGTGACTCTACAGCAAAATTCTGGCTCTCAGCCAAGTACGTCCCACGTGACGACAGCAGCCAATAAAAACCAGTCTCTTGCAAAATCCGTCCCACTGACGGCATCGAAATCAAAACGAAGTATCGGTATTATCAAAACATTTTTGCTGGTTCTTTTTGTAGTTCTGTGCTTTAATGTTCCCTATTGGTTTACAAGAGTGCTTTTATATTTAGACAAGGATTCCGTCACTTCCACGGCCTATAGAGTTACCTTTATCATTACCGCGGCCCAGTATGCAATGAACCCGATCATATATTTCTTCAGAATTGAAATGTTTCGTAAGGCTTTGATTTGTAGAAACCACTGATGATATTTGTTTCTGAACTCTAGAAATTAATAATATCCTCAATTTTCTTCTACCTTCTTCATTGTTAAATATCAAGCATCAAGTTCACAAAAAATAATCAAATAATAATCTATATGATTTTTTGAAGATTAAAGCAAATATACTTCTAAAATAAAGCATAAATAAGAATCTAATTAGATAATTTGTTTTCCTTTTTTAAATATCCCAGAAATGGGTTTCAATATGAGTATATATTTAAAACAATTTTTTACAATATATGTTTGAAAAAGTAAACAATTTACCTTGTTGTTTTATAGTAAACAGCAAATATATGTTAGTCAAGAGATGCGATATCTAGTATACATGTATCATTACAGCTGGTTTTCTCAAATGGCTGAATTTATAAATGATTTGTTTTCTAATGCTTACTTATTTTCTTGAATCATTCAGGTCAATATAATGTAAAGTGTAAAATTATGCTCCAAATTTAAAGTTTTATTTCTTCTAACACTAAAAATTCAGCATTTGAAACTTTACAAGTAAACATTGATAATTATGATTTTCATGGAAATTTGAAAATAATTTGATGATTTCTTAAAATCTATGTATATTGATAAAGCAAGCCCAGGTAAACGAGTTTTTGTCTTCCTAGACTTATCCAAGTTTAACGACATCATCACTTGTGGCAGTCAATTAGATAACAAGATAACAATTAAGTAACAAGATAAAGTCAACAACAATACGGATATAACTAAGGTCCTTAAGATCAATTCAAATCAAAAAGAAAGAAATACACACCTCTCATGAGAGGTTAAATCAGGAGCCTTAGAGGAAGAACCAAGCCCTGTTAACAGATCTCACTCGCCGTGTGATCATTGTCTTGATCAAGCAAACGGAATAATCCCCAGAAAATTTAGTGTGCCAAATGAAAGGATTAATGTACTTTAGAATTCTAATAAAAAAAAGATTTTATTTGTCAGCAGTATTATTGTATCGACCATTAATCCTTGAGAAATATTGTCGTGATATTCTTCTTACGTTTTAAAAAGATATAGACACATGCTTGTCTCGTTTTAGAAATTCTTTGTACATTATGCAAAAATATTCTCTAATGTATCAAATTAACTGAGAGACATAAGCTCCACTTGCAGGCCAGGTTATTTTGCTGCATGCGTAATCGAAATTGAGAATAAAAAAGTCATAAAATTTTTCATAATTTTCATCTTGAGTTACCATTGATGTCTTTGTTTTTTTAACATCCAAATAAAATGAATGAAAGTTACAGAAATATGAATGGAAGTCACAATTACGTAAATATGACTAAAATTCGAAATCGATACATCAAAATCAAAATGTGGAATTGAAGGCTATAGCCAGTGTGTTGTATATATAGTATCCACATTTGATATACAAAATATCTTGATATTTTAATGTAGCATAGAACTCATGAAGTTTCTTCTTCGTCGTTCTTAAGATTTAAGTAATTTAATTGAAAGTTTTTAAAAATAGAATCAACACAAGCATTCCGTGAGTATTACATTGGCAATACTTCTCCCCTTCTGGTAAGAGTAATGTGGTTCCCGTTAAAAGTGAAAATGACACTATTCCATCTAAATTCAATAAAGCAGAAGAAAATACTAACTTCTTCTATAACTCATGAAAGTAAAGTCATATAAAAAACATCAGCGCAAGCAGTTGTAAAACAAAGTTCGAAAAACCCAGTTGGATACAAATGCATGTAGTCCCCTCATGTTTCACCGGTATAGTAGTAAAGATCGAGCAAGTCTGTAATTGCCTGCCTTGTAAACCAGTACAAACTTATCGTGGAATCGATCACATACTTTTGAATTACTGAAGAAAGACGGATAGATGGTTCTTATGTTACCCTTAATCACAAAGGCGATTTTAATCAGTATTTTATACATGTATTTCCAATCAATTTGCACACAGTGTCGAGGTCTTCTCTGCCATGTTTAGCCTTATGCACGGCGATTTTTTCTTTCTAATTTTTTTTTTTTTTTTTTTTGGTATATTTTGATAAAGGTTGAAAGACTGATTTTCTCAATTATTTCTTATATATAAAAAGGTGCTCGTCATTTACTATATTTCTCTTTCCAGTACCGGTGAGTCCAGTACGGATGAAATTATAGGTTGAAGAAGAGCATGAACCATTTGAATAATGGTAGGCATCTGCATGACCTTTAACATTTATGAGCACGTTGCTCTTGTGACGCAAATAAGCTTATTAGTCGTCAAGTATTTTTTTCAAGCATTAATTTAAACCTTTCATTAGTCAACATAACAAGCCATGCCTATTGCTCACTTTCAAACTTCTTTTCTGCTCTTAATAAAAAAAGACAATAGTTCGCAAGGCGCACTTCAGCATGGCACCTGATCTGACCTCTGACGTTTTAGAGGGCTGTGTTTTCTCTGCTAAAAATTAAAGTTGTATTGTATAATCGACTCTGACTTTTAATGCTGACCGTAATCTCTATATATTTCATTTAGAAATTTGAGGATCACATAGTTGATTTAAATTGGTCGTCAATTTACGATTTAAAGGAAACTCTAAGGCGTCAATCTTAATTTTGAAGCGAATTTGCCATGTTTTTTTTCTTCAGATTATTAATGATCTAGGGACGTCCATCGTCTGTAAAGTTTTTTTAAACAAATATTTTGAAGCTTTTGTACGTCATATAAAAGAACAAGAACTTAAAACTTCGTATGTGATGAGATGTACCTATGTACAAAATACAAGAACAAGAACGTAGAAGTTAATATTTGAATAAAACAAGCAAGAATCTTTTTTTTTGTGATCTAAAATATTGTGAACTAATATGTTACTTATTAATCAGCTATATACGTAATTTAATTAATTATATGTCGGCAAAATAAAGATTATTCTAATGCAATTATTTTGTAAAACACGATTTGATTGGCTAATGGACTGATGTTTGAAGCAGTAAAACGAGCATAAACGCGAGTGAAAGCTTTTCATTGTGACGTCATATTAGAGCGACGCAAAAACACAATGCCCCGTGACGTATTTCACGTAACGAAAATCAACAAAAGAAGACGTAAACAACAAACAAAATGCATAGAATGCATTAGAATGGGAATAACTAGTCTTCTAATTTTGTATTTGCGACCGTTAATGCTTATTTAACGGTCGCAAACATCCGTTTTACCGGCTCCGCTTACGCGTCGCCGGTAAAATTCAGTTTGCTACCGTTAGTTTTTCCCTAAAATGAACAATCAGATTATTAGAGCGATACTTTTTCTTAAAAACATGGCGATTTAAAATATCTGACTTGTAACATTCTTACTTACATTGGGCCAGGACTGTCATTCTGACAACAAAGATTCCAAAAATGGACTTCCCTTGACATTGTCAAGTAGTGAAAATTATGGAGCAAAAGAAATGATCACTAGGATACTAATTTTAGTGAGGTCAAACGCAGTATTTTTACATGTCAGTTTGAAAAGTACAGAAGGACAAACAAAAGAAAGAAGGATATGGAAATAACGAACAGTATTCAATACCAAAGTCAATAAAACAATACAAAATAGGAGCAGAGCAAACACGGACTTCCGAAACATCAGAGGTGGGGACAGATGCCATAGAGGGGTGAGCATGTCCTGCTGACCGGACACATTTCATTAGTGACATAGAATTACGAGCATGATATTAAGCATAAAGCTTATATATAGTAAATATTCAAGTGCACGTGAATTTTACTGCATTTAAGTTTTAATTGCTCATTTGTATCTAAACTAACATATATTGATTATGATATGTTATCGTCACTGAAACAGAATTGTGTGCTTTCTTTTCATATCCTTTGTAATCTATTTATAAGCAATCATGTCTCTGTACTATAGAATTTGACACAAGCACGGACGAGGTCACAATAGTATCGGTGAATAAGGCTCATGCCAGGTGTGAAAACACAAATACACTGGTTACCATAATTATTATGCAATGCATCAAAGGAAACGCGTAATTGAGAGGTAATGAGTTTATACACACTCCTACGTATGGTATTATTTTTGGCTTAGTTCGATGAAACAATAGAACTAACTAATCAGTATTTCAAAAACATTTCTAATTGGATGTAATGAGCTGTAGTTATAAGACACGTTTGCTTTAATACGAGGCCAATTCAGATTAAACTAGTATTGATCATGTCATCAAAATAAAATGATTTTGTGCCTTCTCTTATTTCAGCTTTTTAAAAACAATTATATCGATATCTTTTATTTCTTTTTGTCAGTTCAATCGTTCGTAAGCTTTTCCCTTCTAAAAAATCCATTGAGGAAATTTATTTTTAAAAATGGAATTGCCTGAACCATTTACTGTTATTTGATTAAAATTTTCACTTCTTTTCAGAAGATAATCATGAGGGAAATAGTGAAAGTTAGAATAGAGTCAATTAAAGCCATCATTCGTACGTTGTATGGTCAACAAAATGATCTTGTCAGCAAACACAATTTATGTAATGCTGACTTATATTTTTCATACTAATTGCAAAACCATTATTTATACATTTAATTTACCAATCATTAAACAAAGAGCACACGGCCGGTGTGACTGTTCGGCAGCGGATGCTTACTCCTCCATGGCACCTGATTCTACTTCTGATATTTTAGAGGTCCCTCTTTGCTCGGTTCCTGATATGTATCATTTGAATTGTTATTTAAGCTTGGAAACACCTCGTTATCTCCATATATTTGATCTAAGGTCATTCATTAAGATAATCTATGACGTCATGAGTCCTCATTATCTTGCATTAAATCAAATGAGATGCCAGTCACTACATGTATTAGAATCCTTTAATTTCCTTTAAAGCTTACAAAGCTTGTTGAACATGGAAACGGCAGTGTAGATTCTGGTTTGTTTTAATCCCTACATGTGTCTCCTGGGCACCTGACCTCACCCCAGATTTTATGTCCCCTCACAGACTTGTATTGTGTATAAATCTTTTTTTTTTTCGATTGATCACTGAAATCAACACGTTTTTATTTTTAAAATTTTAGCCTAGGCTATCTTTTTTCAGATACATTGTATTCCAGGCATGGGCATGATTACTGAAAAATGGAATCGATTAATCATCGATTACGTAGAGGAATTTGTGTAAACGATTGATAATCGATTACAGTCAGTTTTGTCCTGTAATCGATTGTAATCGATTACTTTAGACAATGTAATAGATTACTAATTGATTTCTTTTAATTTTTTTCACCCTTAAATATCAAGGCAGAAAAAATATTTAAATATTACGTAGTAATGTTGATGATATCCTCTGAAGTTTGAATGTATTCAGGCAGATTGGATTTGAACCTCATTATTTAATAACTTAATTTAGATTGTTAAAGAAATTATTCAGTATTAAATATACTGTGATTTACAAGTCTTTTAACATTTTTATGTTGGCAGTACGCATATACACGATCCCTGTGTTTTATTTCTATAAAAAAAAAATAAATAAATGAATGAATTAGAACCTTTAGCGATGAACATATAAACTCAGTTTTTCAGTTTTATTGAAGTCGAGAGACATACATCTCATAGACATAACACATGTAATAATGAAATAAACATACATCTTAACACGTGCAATAATGGAATAAACATACAACGTACATGTGCAAAGCATATAATATTTCTGATAAGCTATAAAATTGATAAAGTTGCTGTTCTTGAGGCATTCGCTAATTGCAAAAATTTTCCTAAATTACATAATTCTTTTATATTCTGTGTACTGAGTAGCTGTACCAATTTGAAGACGCTTGGTCTTCGGGAGTAGTAGGATTTAATGTATTTTTGTCTTAATGTGTTGTAATGTGGACATTTTAACACAAAATGGAATTCATCTTCTATGTTACCTAATTGACAGAGACTACATGTTCTGTTAAATCTCAAAGTTTTATTATATCTTCCTTGTTCAATCATTAAGTTATGCGCAGATAGTCTTAATCTGGTAATTGTTACTCTATATTTTAGATGTATTGGTTTACATAAATAAGACTGAAGGGTAAAATTATCTACCAGGTGTTGATAAATGAGACATTTTGGTGATTTACCTAAATCTGACATAATGTTTTGGATAAATTCGTCACACATTCTCTGATATAAAATATCAATTATGTTACTATTTATACAATTGCTATCGAATACTTCTACTAAACCAAGCCTATAAAATTCATTCTTAATATTTACAATCCAGTCATCATTATTTTCTAACCTTTCTTGTAGACATGCTTGAAGAATGCAATTGTCACTATTTCTTAATTTTAACCAGTATTTAAAGATTTTCTTTTTCCTGACCAATTCAAGAGGCAAGTTACCTAATTCACAATATACCATACTGTTATATGTATTCTGTCTAACTTTAAGTATTCTTTTACAAAATGAAAGATGTACTTTTTCTATATCTTTAGCTTTGTGCCATCCCCAAATTTCAGATGCATAACACAGTACAGGGCTAATATAAATCTGAAACATATCTGATTGTGTTTTAACGTTAAAATTCAAATCTTTCATTCTATTCAAAACACTATACATGGCTTTTCTTCCCTGTGATGCAAAATGCTGTTGTGTTTTTGCAAATTTACCATTAAAATTAAACAACATACCAAGATAATTAAACTCATTAACTACTTCTACAGTATTCCCATCATATTCCCAGTGTTCGTTAGCTCTAATATGTCCACTGTTTCTAAACACTAATATTTTTGTTTTTTCAACATTAACAGTTAAACTCCACTCTAATGTATATGTATACAATGAATTTAACATATTTTGTAAACCCTCTGGTGTTTCTGACATTAATACTATGTCATCAGCATACATAAGTAAAAATAAATTAATCATTTGTAGTTCTATTGATGGACAATTGGTAGATATAAAATGATTTTCAAAATCATTGACATACATTGAAAACAATAATGGTGACAAAATTTCACCTTGCAATACACCGGTTGTAATATTAAAATACTCTGACAGTTCTCCGTTATGTTTTATACATGCTTTCACCTTCTGATAAAGTGATTTAATTATACACATCATTTTTCCATCTATACCATATAATTTAAGCTTCATCCACAGACTAGATCTATTAACATAATCAAAAGCTTTTTTATAGTCAACAAAACAACAATACAATCTTTTCTTATTTCTAAGCATCTTATTTACCAGAGTTTGTAAAACAAAAATTGCATCAATGGTACTTGCATTGTGTTTAAAACCAAATTGTGCATCTGTCGTTATATTATATTCTTTGTCCCACTCCAACAATCTTTGATTTAAAATACTTGTAAATAATTTAGCTAAACAGCTTACTAAAGTAATACCTCTATAATTGTTAGGATCATTTTTGTCACCTTTCTTAAAAATGGGCACAATACATCCTGTTGACCAATTTTCAGGGTAATGGCCAGAATTAAAAATCTTGTTAAATAATTTACATGTAATAGGTGTCATTATATCTTTACATTTAATAAAAAATTCATTAATTATGCCATCTTCTGCATTACTTTTATTGTTTTTCAATCTACTGATAGCTTTATCTACTTCGTTCTCAGTTATTTGATAATCTAATTCTTCGTATATTTGTTCTTGATTATTGGTTAGAGTGGGTTCTACTTCAATATCTGGTACTAAATCTTGTTGATACAAATTTTTAAAATGTTCAAAAAAGACTTCTGCTGATACACTTGATTCTGATTTGTTTCTTTTCTTATCAAAAAGTTTAAAAAATTGTTTAGGGTTGTGTTTTCTTAAATACTCCATATTGCTACCCTGATACCTTTCATAATTGTGTCTACACTTTCGCGTTAATCTCTTATATGCTGATTTTATCTCCAAGAGCCTAATTCTGTTTTCATTTGATTTACATAAATTAAATTGATGTAATACTGACTTATACTCAGAAAACTTGACTTTACACTTATCATTAAACCATGGTTTATCATCTCCTAACCTTTTAACCTTATGACTTTTTTGAGAGACACCACCTTCTGTGACTTTACAATAAGGTAAAATTAATTCACAAATAGTATGACTGAAATTCTCAACACAATTGTTTACATTTTCTAAAGTATCAAAATCATTTTGTAAGCACTCAAACAGTGCACCAGCATTATCTCTAAGCACAGCATTGATATCAGTACTATTGTCTTCTATCCACCTTACAGTTTTACTTGCTGTTCTACCTGAGTGATTTTGTATATAAATACTATCATTCCTATATCTATTTTCTATTGTGAACTAACGGGTGAATGATCAGAAAAAATATTGAAATTACCACTACTGAAATCTGTTATGGTATCAAACCCAGATGCATCTGTTAACAAATAATCTATTGTGCTTACACCATTTGACCCATAGAAAGTAATACTCCCTTTTTTATCATCTTCATGTCTGCCATTAACTATACGTAATCCTGTGCTTTTACATAAATCAATAAGTTTTTTACCAAAATTATTGACAAAAGTATCTGAATTATGTCTACATAATAAAATTGTATCGCTTTCATAGTCTGCAAAAGATTTAAGATTATTGGATACCTTATTCTCTAACCTATCATTTGAGATATAGTCATATAAATTACCACTCCTTGCATTAAAATCACCCATAACATATACATATCCTTTGCTAGTAAAATTACAAACTGATTCTTCAAGATATTCAAAAATGTCGACCATTTCTTTTTGATAAAAGGTACTACTTTCAGGTGGTATATAACAAGCAGCTAAATATATAGGTTTAACATCATGGTGAAATCGGTTACATAATTCTAACCAAATAATTGTATTATGAAAATTTTCAACAACATTAATCTTAAACGAAAGAGTAGATCTAGAAAATATAACAACTCCTCCACCTCTTCCACAAATCCTTGGAAAAGTATGACAATCATAATTATCTAACTCAATAATATCATCAAAAGTAATCCAACATTCTAATAATACTATTATATCATAATTATTTACAATATTTATAAATTCACTGTCCGTCAATTTTTGACGCAGTCCCTTATTCAGATTCCACGTAACACATTTGACACTACCCCCAGACCTGTCCTAGCTCTTAATTGAAATTCTGCTGGGTTTGTGGTACGCGTATTCACATTGTGTGTCTGAGTGAATGCCATGCCAGTCTGCATAGGGGGATGCGCAGAGGTATGGGCATCCGGTGCCCCACTGTTCACCTGCATATGAAAGTTACTCATCGGAGTTACCGAGTGCACAGTAGTGTTTGGAGCCGAATGTCCACTATGCGCTGCTGTTGGTCCATTGGTAGTACTCAATCTACTTTTAAGTATAATAGCACAATATCTTTCTGTGTTTAAATAATTGTTTTGGGAGCTGTCAATTGTTCTGTACGATTGTTTGCCTACTTTCGAGTTATTAATTATAAAATACAATGAATTTCACAGTTCACACCTCATTATTTGTAATAAGGATATCCCAGTCAATTAGCCAAGATAAACACAGTGACACTGTATACCTCTTTTCTTTTAAAATTCAGACACTCATTGACAAAACAAGTAGATTTTGAATGAAAAACTGGCAATAATTTTGCAAATTTGATAAAGTTATATGATAAGTATTTTCATCTTATTTTTCTATTAAGTCTTAGCTATAGTACAATGTAGGTTATATTTGAGATGATTAGTATTTTTATAAAAGCACACAAATCTATTTTTGCTATATATTATTTTCTGTTAGAAGACAAAGTTTATCAGCATCTAAAATATGAAAAAGACTAGACCAGTATGTCTAAAATGCCAATTTTATTGTGAACATTATTCTAGTTATGATTCTAAAATTTAGGAAATTAACACATATCAGTGTGTGGTTTAAATATAATATTTATGTGTGACTGCATAGAAATGATTCTACAAAATACTGGTAACATTTATATAAAGTAGATATGAATGTATATGTGTAAAGTAATTGAAAGTAATCGAAAAAGTAATTATAATAACATTGGAAATCTTAGCTGTAATCAATTCATTTACGATTACAAGTAATCGAAAATATGTTCAGATTATGTTCGATTTCAAATTACTGTGGATTACTTGAAAAAAAGTCATCATTACAATCGATTACGATTACTCTATTACGATTACTCCATGCCTGTTGTATTCGCTTGACAAAAGGAATGAAAGAAAAAATAAAGATGGCCCAGGCTTGTTTAATCGCAGAGGGATACGCCTAACAATTCATATAAATCTATATCCCAGTGAGCTGGAACAACCACTGAGTCTAGCACATCTCTTTCACATTTAATTAGTTTACCAGGAAAAAAAAAAGGCATTATTTGTAACCTAACGAACAAAGCTTCATGATAAAAGTGATTTCTTCAACTTTTCAACCATTTTCTCTTACTTATGGAATCAAAAGCTTAAAAATTTACGACTTTTCAACCTTATACACAACTATTTCCCACGACAGATGTAAGTCCAGGCTTTATAATATCATTGAAAGCTGCTTTTTCCATAAAAATGGAACTCGTAAATTTACTTACCTGGGCATTGGTCATTTGCAAAATTGTTTTGTTAAAACACATTCTGATCGCACACACGAGTACTCTGAAGTTGATCTCAAAAAGATGTTCGAGTTTCTGATTGACAACATCTATGTGGTTTTTGGATACCGGGTCTTCCAACAATCTATTGGAATTCCAGTGGGTACGAATTGTGCTCCTTTAGTAGCAGACCGTTTTTGTATTCATATGAAGCAGAATTTATGCCAAAATCTTATGCACGAAAAGAAGAAAACACTTGGTGTGGCCTTCAACTCGACATTTATGTATCTTGACGACGTACTGTCATTTAACAATGGTAATTTCCATTCCTATGTCGATACTATATAACCTGGGCAGATTGAGATAAAAGATGCCACAGATTTTATAATATTTATAATATATTCTGACACATCTGTTTCATACTTGGATATGTTACTTGAAAAAATACATTAACGTAACCTAACAAGCAAACTCTATGATAAACACGATGACTTTAACTTTTCTATCGTCAACTTCCCTTACTTATGAAGCAGTAAACCATCATCACCTGCATATGGCGTTTATATATCTCAGTTGATTCGATATGCAAGAGCATGCTCTACGTATTAACTATTTCTAAAATGAGGTAAATTATTGGCAGACAGGTTGGAGAAACAAAGGTATCAGCAGTCTCGTTTCAAGTCATCATTTCGTTAGTTCTTTGGTCGATACAATGACCTTGTCATCAAATACAATTTATTATTGAGTCAAATGCTGAATGACGTTCATACTCATTGTTAGTCCATATTTTATGCCTAAATTAACGACGGATTTTTTCCATTATTTCCCCAGCATAACAAGAAGTGCACGGCGGGTGTGACCAGTCAGCAGGAATGCTCACTCCTCCATGGCACTTGATCTCACCTTCGATATTTTGGAGGTCCGTGTTTGATCTGCCCAAATAATTAACCTCGCTCTAGAAATTGTAGATTAGTAGAGCATTCCCTTGCGTATCAAATTATCTGAGATGTATACATTCTGCATGCAGTGAAACATATGAAGATAACGAACAGTAGCCAGGTGTACAGTCCCTGAAACGTTCTACTTTCCCATTTTTCCGTTCGCTCATTGTTCGTTCCCCGTTCGTTCAGCGTGCGTTCACCGTTCGCTCTCCGTTCACAGTTTTGCGTTCACCGTGCGCTCGCGCTCACTGTTCACAAAACGTTCACCGTTCGCTCTTCGTTCCGTTTACTTTGAGTTCACCTTGCGTTCATCATTCACTTATCGTTCAGTCTTCATTGTCATTCGGAACTCCTGAGTGAAAGGACTTATCTTTGTGATGATAAGGATTTACACGTTTGTTTTTTTTTTAAATAACTAAGATATCGTGTTTGAAGAATGATTGTTTCATTGCAAAAAGTATCTACTATATTTATATTTCTATTATAAAACTTAGCTGTTATTTTATCCATAAAATTTCCCTGGAAAAAAATCCATTAAGTACCTACATAAGAACGATGCTGAAATATTAAATTTAAATAAGGGCAATGTACAAATGTTTCAAGCATGGCAATATTTAGTTGGAATGTAAAAGACGACAAATTGTTAATGGATGGATAATAATCCAAGTCTTTTACAAGACAAGAATACACAAAAAAATATTTCTAACACGTATCTAAAAATGCACCAAAACATATAAGAGCTACATGTAGGTCTGAGAATTATGAACAGTACTGCTGATATTCAGGTAATTAAATATCTTTAGAGCTAAAAATTGAAAGTGTGATTTTAAATTTTTAGAAAAGACCAACTGTTTAAGATGTAATACATTAGATTTTTTTTCTACTTTACGTTAAGTCTATCATTAGAGAGGGAAAATTCTTTTCTTCACCGTACCTAAATATATGTTTGATTAAGAGTCCACCCCCCCCCCCCCAACCCGGCGTCTTTTCTCCTGATATCAAATTCTTAGTTAGTATTTTAAGTATACATGTATTTTAATTACTATTTAACGTGTATTGTAACACAAGAAAATCAGTTTTAAAACGAACATCAAAACAGTCATTAAACAATAGTATTTCAAAATATACATGTGCCAACAGTTATATTTTAAATTGGCAGGGAATATGTTTCAAATTCAATTTCAAACGTATATATTCCCATAATTTATTTATTTTTTCTGCAGAAATGTGAAAATCAGATCTAGAAATGATAGGAAAAAATAATTAAACTTCTTGGAAATACTAAGTGACTCTTTGCCTTCGGCATGTTCGGTGAAACGAGATTTCCACACCTCCACTTTGTCGAATGATTTTGATTGACAGGACAAGCACGTGGACTTCCTGTGATCCGTGTGAACTTGAAGATGGAAAATAAAAACCGATGAATACTCATCGTCTCAAGCCACGGTCCGGAGTCCGCATATAGCTCTCCAAGAATGGGAGAGGATCGTACATTTTGGCCGTGGTTTGCGACGATGATGAATACTATGAAATGGATTCGTTAATCTTAAAAAAAAAATGATTACTTTTACTGCTAGGAATATTTAGGAAAAACAATAAGAATTTTGATACAACAAATATCTGAGAATGAATGGCTTTCTCTCTCTCTCTCTCTCTCTCTCTCTCTCTCTCTCTCTCTCTCTCTCTCTCTCTCTCGTACATTTCTCTGTTCAATAAAATCTATGACAGCACATTACTTATTTAGTTTTGAAAATTTAATCCATTACAGATAAATTGATTGCATTTTACCATCATCTTGTCCTGGTATAATCACGGCCGGGAAATATCTACAGATACATGTAGAAGTAATTTTAAAATGCGAGTGTATTTATGCAATACGTCAACAGGCATTTGTCAATTTAAAAAAATCCGTTATTTTACTCAGAGTCGCCTTGGCAAGGAAATACATGCATGGTTGTTTCAACCGGGTACAATGTATTTAATTCATTCTATAAGTAGTAGTTTTATCTTCTACAGTACACATTATTTTATTAGTTAAAAGAATTAGCATATTTACTATGTAAGTAGATTAATTTTATATTTATACTACACGCGTTTGGTAACAAATACACATGTTTTACGGCAATTAAAATCGTGTTATAAAAATACCGATTTAAAACATATGTAAGTGCAGAAAAAAATGTTTTTATTATTTATTTATCTATTGTTTATTTATATTTTAGCACCTGAAATTAGAATTATAGAATACATGTAATAAAATAATTTCAATGCAAGGAAAAGATCGGAGGCATTCCGAATAAATCGTTCATCTTGCGTTCACCGTTCGTTCACCGTTCACTTTGCGCTCGCATTCGCGCTCCGTTCGCGTTCTGCGTTCACTTACCGTTCACCGTTCACACATCGTTCACGAAGTTGCGTTCAGCGTTTGCACATCGTTCACTCATCGTTCGCTCTTCGTGTTCAGTGTTCGTTCACCGTTCAGGTAGGAAAGTAGAATGTTTCAGGGACTGTATATGCAGTATATGCAACATTATATGCAGATGATGAAGATATATTGCTACATAAGTAAGGGAAGGTGACGATTGTAAAGTTAAAGTATTCACCTTCACCTATCCCTTGACTTCCTTAGAAGTCGTTGGGGCACCATGGAAGACTTATCCACCACGGTCATCCATAATTCTATATTTTCTGTCGCTCTCTGGGTTTTGGCGCGGCTCAATCCAGTCCACTCATGGATGTTGTCTTCCCACCTCTTCTTTTGCCTTTCCCTTCTTCGTCCTCCTTTCACTGTATCTTGCAGGATAGTTTTTGCAAGGCCACTTGAGCGTGAAACGTGGTCATGCCATCTTAGTGTCCGCTTCTTAATGACAGAGAGAAGGTCATCATGAGATCTTATAGCGTCTGTGACTGTTCTGTGGACCTCTGCATATGTCACATGGTTCGTGTAATTGATGCCTAGTATTTTCCTACAGCATCTTATCCCGGTGCTGATAATCCTCTTCTTTGGCTCAGCAGTGAGAATCCAGGTCTCACGGGCATATAGGAAGACCGATATAGGCAAGTAACGCATTAACTGGATCTTCGAGCAGAGTGATAATTCAGTGTAGCTTCAGATGGTTTGTAATTTCGCTAATGCTGCAGTTGTTTGTGCAACCCTAGATATAATCTCTGGTTTTTGTTTATCATAAAGTTTGGTTGTTAGATTACCATTAACGTCATTTTCAAGTAAAATATCCAACTCAAAATATATGTGTAAGACTCTGTGGTATCTTTTAACTCAAGCTCATCAGGATATATCGTATCGACATAAGATTGGAAGTTACCATTGTTAATTGACAATACGTCGTCGATATATCTAAATGTCGAGTTAAAGGCCACAGTAAGTGTTTTGTTCTTTTTACGTATAAGATTTTGCACAAACTCTGCTTCATAAGAATACAAAAATAGGTCTGCTTATAACCTTATTAAATAATTCATATATGGGTTTAGTATTCATACATAGCTTGATTATAAAGAAAAAAATATTCATGAAATATATACTGATTATATATTAGGATTGGGTTTCAAATGAGAGTGCGTTTTTCTATACTTGCTTTCCAACCTGTAGGGAGAAATAAAATAAAATTTATTTTTTAAGATATGCATGTACTTGGTTAAAAATGTCATCTAAAAGGATAAAACTCTCCTAGCTAACGTTGTTATGTATGAAATAAGGGATTTACGGAAATTTATTTATATTGATATCAAGAGTGCAATAGACCTTGCTTCGAAATGGAACTAATTAAGTATCATTTGAGTGTAAATATGAGTGTACTTTCTTTAAACGCACCCCACTCTCCATGGTGATTACAATGAAAACATATAACAAAGAGAAAGGTAAATCAAAATAACTTGCCGTGTCAGTCAGTTTGGGATAAAGGAGAATTGATTAAATGGTAAGGTTTTAAGTTCATCCGTCGCAGTTTCCCTGTGTTTAAAAATATCGGGAAATTGGCAATCTTTTATAAGAACGATACATGCGTTTGAGTGAAAATATTGAAGTTGATTTGATAACTTGTTGTACGGACTTAAAGATTTTATGTAGCCGGAATTAAAGTTCATGGTAATTTCTATAGATAAAATATCAAATGAAAAGCTTTAAGATTAAATTACGATTAAAAAATTACACAATAATTGATACCAAAAGAATCTATGCCATTACTTTAAATCTTCTTTTCATGTCTGCTCCATCGTCTGGCGAATTATATTATTCTACAAAAAACCCTATATTTATGAAATTCCTATGCTAGTGGCAATTGCGGTTACAATTATAAATATTTCTGGATTATGAAATACAGAAGGATAAATGATTCTCATATTGCTCCTGAATTTTTTTATGCATAGTTTTAACATCTGATTCATTTAATCCATTCTGGCATATTTCAAAGGTCTCAAGGTCTCATTTTTTATGTCTGACCCATTGCCGGGCGTAATCTTCAACAGAATCCATAATATTTATGAAATTATGACGTCATTTGCAATCATAAATAGGACTGATGTAACCGGTCTGCAGGGGATGCTTGATACACTTTGGCAACTCATCTCATCCCTGGGGTTTCTTTAAGTCCATGTTCTACAAATCTGTGAACACGAACTTAGAGAAACTCCAGAGAAAGGACTTTAATATGGAGTATTATACATCTTGGGTAGAATGTGGCAATCTGACTCACTGTTCCAAAATATCATTGTAACATGGTGTACGTTAAAATTTGGCCAGAATAGATTAAGATTTCCAAACATGGAAGTACTATGACAAGGTACAGCATAAATGTCTTAAGTTGACCTTTTTATAAACATAATACAATTAAAAAAAACACTGTGCATAAAAATTACCATAAGAGGCTGCCTGCCATCAAAAAGGGGCAGGTAAGACCTTTTTTTAAAAAAATACCAAAAAGTAATACCATAAAGGGTCTTTAAGATGATCATATAATTAAATAAATATTGATTAATATTGGCTAATCCGAATTTAACTATTTTTCATATATTTTTAGGATTTATTTGGTTTATTTGATATATTTCATTTTTCGGAGAATTTTATTTTGGTGATGATATGCCTGGTGATTTCTTATAAGAAACTATTTCTTCCAAACAAAAACAATTTTGTCAAGAGGGAAGATCAAGGAAAATTATATAAATACAACTTTCTAATAAAAGTATCATTTCATTAATTTTTCGTAGTTCAGGCCAAAACTAATTCAAACAGGTGCTTCTCTCCCAACTAATAGTATTGTTTTTGTCTGATCGGATTTCGTCTATCGCTACATAAAACATGCTGAGATAACAAACAGTGTTCGAGCTAGAAAGTCGAATTAATATTACAAAATAGGAGCAGAGCATACACAGACCTCCAAAACATCTGAGGTGGGAACAGGGGCCATGAAGGAGTGAGCATCCCCTGCTGACCGATCACACTTGCTGTGTGCTCGTTTTTATATTCAGAGGAAAAACAGAAAATCCGTGGACACCTCAGTGGGTAAAGAATGGCTTAAAACTCAGTATGAGAGAAGTCAGTCAGTTGTTGATTTAATGATAAAAACACTCTGTATTCATCTTAAAGGATAGGTTTTAAAAAGAAAGGTTTTAGTTACGTACTGAACATCAGCATATATGAAAAAAGACTATGCCATTGAAGTCAAAGTATGGCTATGCATGTCATTTGCTGTATCACAATGCTATAATATATATAAGAAAGGAAGACTTTACAGACATCAAGATAGGGTGTACTTGCAAATCATGGTCCCACGGGGGCATAACAGATATGATAATAAGCTAAGTTTGATTATATACATGAGGAGAAGAGAGAAGTATATCGACATTTAAAGCAATACACATCATATAAATACTTACTAGGTAGCATAGATAAGACAAAGATGGGGAGTATTTTGAGTTATCTCTCTTTCACCAGGAAGCTAATTATAAGACTTTATAATCATGTTTCTTAATATCTTTAAATTAAACAAAGGATTATACATGCCTAAGCATTTAAAACTGTCTGGACAGACTTCATCTTATATCCAATGTAAATCAGCATTTGAATAATAATATTACTGGAATCATTGTAAAAGTAATTAAAGAGTATGAATAAAAAAAGGAAAGACAAAAATACAATAACATTAATAAACAACTGTATGGGTTGACAGTAAATGGAGACATCAAAAGACGATTCTATGAGAGGTACGTAACCCTCGTCAAATATATAATGTAGCTAACATAGAATACAGCATTCCGCTTCATATTTAATGTAGTAGAAAAACAACTTATGTACTATTGCATTGTACTGATTAATGCCCAGAGAAAGAGAATTTTATATGTAAATGTGTATGTCTTTTTTCGACTGACATATGTTCTTACGATTTACTGTAAAGTAAATAAAATAAAATATTGTAAACAATCAATTCCTTTAAAACAATGCTATACACATGAACAGAGGCAAATCGGACTAGAAAATTGACAATACCAAAGCAATTTAAAAGTTATATGCAATCATTATCACATATTATAATTACCAAAAAGTAATACTTTATATAAGTTAACGTAGTTTTATATGCATATGCAAAAAATATCCAACTTTTGTAACTTATGTTTACAATCAAATATGAGAGTTATTGCCGTTGAGATGCATAGATTAAGCCAATTGCATGAAAACATTTCCCAAACTTAACATAGGCAGACCTATCAATGAATGGTTAAACAATTTTAAAATTACTTTGTTCTATGTAATATATGTAAAGAAGTGATTCAATGAAATGGAGTCACTTTCATTTGTATGTAGCGACATCAGATTAATTCTCATTAAAGGAAGGATATAAAGATTTCCATCTCTCTGATTGACTGAGATCCAACTATGTTAGAAAAATACTACGTTGTATTGACCTGTACGTGACGTTCCAGGTCAATACAAGGATTTATTTCATCTACATTGATCTAAAAATAGATCGGGAAATTCCAAATTGATACAAATTGTTTTGGAAAGCTATTTAAACGACTATGACTTGTTTTTTCATGTGAACAAAACATAAGCGAATAAATATTTTCGGGTGATGGTGATAAGTGGGGATGCAGGGACACCCCTCCAACACTTTTACTGAACAAAAATTTTTACTTTTTGGCAGTCTGTTTCCCTGATAAATTCCTTCGAAAATCTTTCATATAAAAAAGACTGACGCTTTATTTTTTATTCATGGCAACTAAAATTGATAAAAAAAAACTTCAAATTGATACGACTGGTAAGGCTTACTTACATTTTAATTCTGCTTCTCTTTTGTATATTTGGCTAGAACTTAAACAAATGCAAACAAGTAATGGGCTTTATCATTTTATCAGTGAATCATATAATAAAAAAATTATGGCTGTTTCTTCAGTCAATATAATGATTTAGCCATTTTTTTTTCAGTCAATACAATGATTTAGCCATCTTCAAAATACAATATTGACCTCGCCCTCCGGGCTCGGTGAATGTTGTACTCCTCATATGGCTTTATCATTGTATTGACCTCAAAAAACAGCAATAATTGTATAGTATTCAATCTCAAAGTCCATAAAACAATACAAAATAAGAGCAGAGCAAACACGGACCTCCGAAACTTCAGAGGT
This sequence comes from Saccostrea cuccullata, assembly GCF_032062105.1. NCBI lineage: Eukaryota > Metazoa > Mollusca > Bivalvia > Ostreida > Ostreidae > Saccostrea > Saccostrea cuccullata. The sequence goes on from NW_026936592.1 coordinate 68,554, forward strand.
GGGATCAGGTACCATGGGGGAATGAGCATCCCCTGCTGACCGGTCACACCCGCCGTGTGCTCCTTCTCATGATCAGGAAATAAACAGAAAAATCCGTCGTCAATTTCAGTGTATAAATAATGGACTAACAATTAGTATGATAAACGTCAGTCAGCATTTGAGTCAATAATAAATTTTATTTGCTGACAAGGTCATTTTATCATTAAAATCAGATATTAAGGGAATTTCAAAAATACTATTCATCAAACGTTTTATGTTGAAAGAATAATTAACAGTGACCGCCCTCAAAAGCACACTTAGACAATACAAGGCAAGCCATCGTTGTTTTACAGAGACAACCGAATTACTCTTTACGTATGCCGCTCGACCTTTACAAATATCAATTTGCATGAAGAGAAACTAGAGGTATTGTGAGCAATGAGCTCACTAAATGATACCCCTCGCCTCCCATATGAATACAATGGCAGTGTCCGTGTTTTGCTATGGGAAACCAAAAATATGTGCCGGATCAAAAAGTTAAATAAAAGGTACACAATGACATTATGTTATAAAGATTCTGTGAAAGTCTCATCAAATTTCATTCAGTGGTATACGAGGAGTTGCGGATAAGAGATGGGTTCCCCAAAACGTAACAGACAGACGGATGGACGGACGGACGTACAGACAGCTAGATGGACAGACGGACGGACATACCCTCCCACTTTTCAAGCGGGGTATAAAAATAATAATACATTCACAATTAGAAAGAAAAAAATAAAGGAACGATAATATAAATTTGAATTATTTCATTATCAAGTCGACGTTTCCAATATTGATTAAAAAGTGTTGCACATACTCGTTTGTCTTGATTTTTAAAAAGATACGTATCAACATAAAACAAGGTATTTGGGAAAATTTTATGCAATTTCACTGCATGCTTGTCTTATATTAAAAAAAACAGGGCTGGACAAGCAAGAAGTCTATGAGCCAAAACTCATCAGTAATATACAATGTTATGTTCAGTTATATGATCAGATGCACAGACAAATAAAAACTTGACAACAGATTCATAATTCAAGCAGATCCCACCATATGGCATGCCACAACGTGTGGTAACGAATAAACAGACAGCTGACATCGGATTACAGCAAAAATTGATTCCACCATATTGTATGCCTCAGTGAACAATGTGCTAAAATTTCAAGCATCTGTGATGAGTAGTTGCTGTGAAAACTGCAATCAAAACTTTGTTACGGACAGACACAAAGACAGCTAGAGAGACGGAAAAACACATTTTACATCCACCTTGTGAATGGATAGTTAACTCCTGACTGTATTCAAAGGGAAGTGCCAAGATACATGTATGAGGAGCAAGCATTTAGGCGCTTAAAACTCCATTCTTTAGGGCAGGTGGTGGGGGTGGTGGGCGTAAACATCTTTGACCAACAGCGTTTTAAATTATTCCCCTTATGCGCATTTTCCGTTTTTTTTTTTTTTTTTTGTTTTTTTGTTTCTTTTGTTTGTTTTTTTTTTAGCTTCCGTTTTTCATTTATTTGGGGGGTGGGGGTTGTATCTTATGTCTACCAATTTTATAAAAATTTGATCGGTCTAAAAAAAAATCAACTACACTTGAATTTTATTGTGTCAGTAATTGCACGTATTTTGTCCGAGACACATTATACTGATCTCATATTTAACATGGTTTTCTTTAAAAACAACACAAAGTTTTTATCTTAATTATTTTGATGTCAATGATTTATTGTGCACCTCCTATTTTACTTTTTGATCTGACACATATTTTGAGTTTCCTACAACAAAACATGGCAGTGCCATTATATTCATATGGTAGGCGGGGTTTCATTTAGTGAGCTCTTTGCTCACTGTGCCTCTCGTTTTTGTTGCTCTTTATAAGTTTTAAATAATAGGTGACGTTTTGGAATAGTATGTTCAGCAAACATCGACACTCGAGATTTTAGGCTTTTCCCAAAGTCTATGGTGGATACGAATTGGTTGAAAGTATTTGACAGTGGTCGGGTTGAGTATTAGCCTACCCCCCCCCCCCCCCCCCTAAGAAATACATTTTACTTTTAAAAATTTTTCTGAATTTGTATATGCATCTATATATATATAATTTTTTGTTGTCAACTTTTTCAGGTAAGTAAAAAAAATTTTTCTAACATGGCTGGCCCCCCCACTTTCAAAAACGATGCTACGCCACTGTAGGCGGGGTTTCATTTAGTGAGCTCATTGCTCACTGTACCTCTCGTTTTTGTTGCTCTTTATAAGTTTTAAATAATAGGTGACGTTTTGGAATAGTATGTTCAGCAAACATCGACACTCGAGATTGGGTTCGGCTTTTCACAAAGTCTATGGTGGATACGGGTGTCGTATAGTGAGACTTCCCCCATAGTGAGGCTTCCCCCGGAAGGCTAAATATATATATATATATATATATATATATATATATATATATATATATATATATATATATATATAAGACTTCCCCCACGGAAGTTTCACTATATATATAAGCATATATGAACAGGAAGTTTGACAGGCTCACATCTTTATAGCCAGCCTTCCCCCATTCATAGCGAGACTTCCCCCTCTTATTATAGTTTCCGGAACATTGTTTTATTATTTTAAAAAAAATTCTAACAGTGTTAATTTATGACGAAATTATCTTCCATATATGTACATGTATTTATATATTTATTTTATATGCATGAACAGTTTGAATATCGTTTTAACTGTTTCATATCCATTATAACATATGCATGTACATTGAGATGATAAAATATATATAATATGTATACCCTTTCCTTTACATGTATTGATAACGAATAATTTTATTAGTTCACGAGGCACTTATATGAAATGTTCTGATTGTTTTCAGCATTTGAATAAAAAAATTGATAGCATAGTTTTGTTTGTTTGTTTTTCTGTTTGTGTACAAACATTAGCTATTTACACATTAGATATGGTTCAACCGATTTAATAAAAAAAAAATGTAGAGAAAAGAAAAAAAATTTATAGTACTTTAAGACTATGAGAGAAATAAAATAATTGTGCTCGAATGTGAAAAATAAAACATGCATTCCAAATCTCAGTTATGATTTTCTTAGTTCCTAACTATATTTATCGAAAGTTTCATGTACATAAAGTTTAAATCTACTTTAAGGATAATTTTAAGCATCATTAAATAGATATGCTGGAATTTTTTAAAATTTTTAAAATTTTTAAAACACGACCAAAATGAAAAAATAATTCTATGAATTGATGTATGGGTGTGATGAGCAGGGGATGCACACATTTTCATGCAATTTTTCCGGTCATAAATTTAAAAAAAAAAGGGGGGGTTAAGCCCAATCCATGCATCCGGTGCCTTTGCTAAAATATGCATGGCAGTCTGAATTTGATTTAAAGTGTATTAGAACTCAAATCCATCTTATTTGATTTTATAGTGATGTAATTTCATTAATATCACGCATATTTAATTTCAAAATGAAATACAAATCCTAAAAATACTTCATAAAATTTATAAAAATTAAAAGGTCCCTAAAGCATACAATGAATATTTAATTATGTCAATGTATATAAAATCCAAACCGAAAAGCGAAGGGGGAAGACTCACTATGGTCATTATGGGGGGAAGTCTCACTATATAGCCATATTTCCCCCCAGGGGGAAGACTCTCTGTCTCTTCCGGGGGGAAGTCTCACTATGGCGGAAGTCTCACTATATGACAACGGTAGTCTTGTTTTTTTTTTTATTTAGTCAGTGGTCGGGTTGGGTGTTAGCCTGTGTTTTCTAGTAAGATCTTATACATTGTTACTCTTAAAAAATATTGTTACTAAATTTGTATATGCATCTATATATATATATGTCTGCTGACAAGGAAATAATAACAAAAAAAACCACACTCCTCAGATATATAAAATGTAAGCATATATGAACAGGAAGTTTGACAGAAAATCTTTATATAACAGATCTTAAAGGAGAGTTAGGCACAATTGAACTAAGTGTAGACTTATATCTCAAAGTCCGGTTTCACAGTTTTCCAGTTTTGCGTGCAGACTGCATTATCAAAAAAACAAAAAAAACAAAGAAAACAGGAATAATGAATATCAGAAGATAGTGTTTATCAATCTGATTTTACAGTGAGGTAAAGTAACCTTTGTTTTAAATACTATACGTTCTGAATGGTTTTGATGTATCTTGTCTGTAAATGAATAAATGAAACATATATTGAGATATCGAATATTATTCAAGATCAAAAGTCCATAAAACAATAGAAAATATGAAGTAGAGCAAACGCGGACAACTAAAACGTCAGAGGTGAGATCAAGTGTCACGGTTTATAGGGAAATAACGGAAAAATCCGTCGTCAACCCTGGGCCCAGTGTATAAATAATGGACTAACAATTATTATTATAC